>NC_057712.1:29023950-29036229 GCF_004010195.1 Chiloscyllium plagiosum
TCACTGCCTTTATTCCTGATGAAGGGCTTTTGCCCGAAACGTCAATTTCGAAGCTCCTTGGATGCTGCCTGAACTGCTGTGCTCTTCCAGCACCACTAATCCAGAACCACCTTCAACATATTGTCTAGCTAACGCCCACTGTTACAGCTAACTTGAGAATGCAACTTTTTTAAAAAAAGGTTTTGTGATTTACACATGAAAGAAGTGAAACCATGATAATATTCGAACAGATGAAAGACTCAACAGACAATTAAGGCATTTTTCAAATGCATAATTTCAGTTACAACACACTGTAAATTCTTGCTATAAATTCTGTGTTACGATCGAGCCCTCCACTACCACCTGATGAAGGAACGACGCTCCGAAAGCTAGTGTGCTTCCAAATAAACCTGTTGGACTATAACCTGGTGTTGTGTGATTTTTAACTTTGTACTCCCTCTCTAACTGATCTCTTTAACCAAAAGGGCAGAAAGGAAAAGGCTTTGCAAGTCTGCTGCTGCTGCTCGACACTTATTAAAAGTCATTCTTATCAAATACTGATTTATTCATGTTATTGATTTATTGCTTTAGAATTGCTATATTTCTCAACTGCAGGTTTACAGTATGACAACCCTTATCTGTTATTAATTTGCTTCCCTAAGCATAAAAAAAAATTGCCTTTGGGCCTTGCTGGACATCAGGTCTGTTTCTGGAGTATGCTCCTAATTCTTCTTTATTCCCCCTTTGTCAGCACATGATGTCTTTTCTGCTGTTGACCACACGAGAAAGTGGATGATTACATGAATCAGTATTTAATGATTTTCCATCTACTATAAATAGTTCAAATTCCTTTCCAATTGTCCTTGCAATTGTAGCATTGGAACGTTCCTTTTATGTGTGCAGAATTCTCATACTGTTCTTACAGTGACATCATTTTAATTGATCTGCTGCAATCTTACTTGATGTTATCTTCCTATATTCCCATTGTAGAAACTAGTCCATTATAATCATTGCTTTAAGTCAAAATATTAAGATTGATTCAGACAAGAAATAACCTTTGCAAATTAAGCTTATGAGACCCAACAACATCTTGTCATGTAAGGTACAAACAATATAGAAAAAAATCAAAAATTACATTGTACGTTTTGCCCATTTAAGATTACCAAGCACAAACATACCAGCAGAGGGAGTCTAAGAAAATATAGAAACATCCACACTTAACACCACATACAGCTATACTTCTAGCTCAATATATTACTTCCCTCCCACCCCGCCCCACACCCAGAACTTCAATGGCAAACAAAATGGTTAAAGTAGGAAACATTGCTTCCAGGTATAAAAGCATTTTGAAGGTACTTGTTTATTTTCTGCAGACAGCATTTTAAGTTGGAAATTTAGGAATATATTGAGGCTGCAATAGACACACAAGAGAAAACATCATTTCAGGATTAGCAGTGTACACTTATTTATTTCAACATACAATCAAAACAAGCTTTGATCATTACAGAGAAAGATTTCTTTGAAAGGAATCCAATCCCAGATCACAAACAGTGTTGCTGATCATTATGGCATTGTCTATATCCAATCTAACACTTTTAATATGTTTAGAGATATCTGTATTCCCATAGTGACAATAATGGCTGTGACATTTCAAAGGCATTGTGGGGATTTTTGCAATCACAGGTAACAAAACAAAAAGGCTTTATTTCTACATTCTGGAGCTGTGAATTAAAGATATTTTTGAGATCCTTACGCTTGTGCAAAATGACTGCACCTCAATAAAATGCACTTCTAATCTATTCCACAGTGAAAATACAACACATGGATTATACTACCCTTATCTAGTCCTCTTTAGTCTGGCATCCACAGTACTTCTGGTTTAAGTACTCATTTGCCTCATTTCCTATCATGCTATTTTGAAGTTAATTTTAAAATATCAGCACCTAGTTCCCAAGTATTCACTAATGGCTGCAGACGGATTTTAGCAGTTAATGCCCTGGTTAGATCCCCTCCTCCCTGTCACTCTCAGTGACCAGAGTGAGGAGGAGGAGAACAGGGAAGCTTCTATAATTTGGTCTTAGTCCAAGAGGACAGCATGGGCAGGAAATTGGGGCATCCATTTGGACATGTGACCACCCGTGGTCCAGCAAATTCTCTGCTTTAGCAATGACCTGGTCCCAAAGCTGTGGATGTACAACCCGTATGAAACAATTGCACTCTGATGCACTAAACAAACAGCAAAGTGACAATTGGCCAACACTGCATGCAATTGAGAAACCTAGTATGATTTTGTAATTTTGAACGTGTCCGATAATTTTGAACGTGTCCAATAAGGAATTAAAACAAATAATTAAAGGCTGATTCTCTGCTGAATTGTATTGAAAAGTTCTGAATAAAGGCAGAAAGCTGTTAAATCTGTTTAGAAGATCTATCACTATCATCTTCACAGCTCCTGAAGTTGAGGCTATGAACAATAACTAACACACTCCAAACTGACGGCTATGGAACACTGATCATCATTCATGTGCCAGAAAAGCCACCTAACAAAACAACAGGTAAAGTCTCACAGTGATACGACTTACCCATTGTAACAGTTCTTATACTTATCAGTTGGAGTGTCTTACGATAGGCAAATAGTGTAAAGTCTGTCAAAAGCTCATTCACTTTGCCAATGTTTGTCATTGCAAAATCAATAATACCAGAAGGGTGAAATACACGTGACCAATGAAAGCTCTCAGGACATTTGAAATGCAGGTTTCACTCAAAGACACTAGAATGATTGCTGTATTCTATGTCATTTGTGATAATCAGTTGCTTGGCATCAGTTTTTAATATCTCAACAGATCGGCATATGACTGCCATCACATACCTAATTCTTATAAGACCAACCATTCTTTGAATGCTTGTTAGCTGCTTCAGATTACTAATGCCACGACAGCAATGTTACTTGCAAACAATAATCTTTCCATCATTTTTTATACTTTGGTTTCTATTTGTATGGACATTAATAATAACTGAAGACCACTAGTAACTTTGCACAACAATCTGCATAGCAAATCATTCACTCAAATAAATATATGCAAACTAAGTGTACAAATCCAATGCCCAACACCAATCATTGGTGCCCAACATTTCAACTCCCCCTCCCACTCAGCCGAGGATATGGAGGTCCTAGGCCTCCTTCGTTGCTCCCTCACCACCTGACGCCTGGAGGAAGAACGCCTCATCTTCCGCCTCGGAACATTTCAACCCCACGGCATCAATGTGGACTTCACCAGTTTCCTCATTTCCCCTTCCTCACCTCACCCCAGTTCCAAACTTCCAGCTCAGCACTGTCCCAATGACTTGTCCTACCTGCCTATCTTCCTTTCCACCTATCCACTCCACCCTCCTCTCTGACCTATCACCTTCATCCCCATCCCCATTCACCTACTGTTCTCCATGCTACTTTATCCCCACCCCCACCCTCCTCCTGTTTATCTCTTCACCCTACAGGCACTCTGCCTATATTCCTGATGAAGGGCTTTTGCCCGAAAAGTCGATTTTCCTGCTCCTCGGATGCTGCCTGAACTGCTGTGCTTTTCCAGCACCACTCTAATCTAGAATCTGGTTTCCAGCATCTGCAGTCCTTGTTTTTACCTAATGCCAAATATCAGCCAGGCAAGACTCACTCTGCAAACCGTCTTTCACAAAATTTGTTGCCAACAATCCCGTGGGAGAAAATGGTTTTCATATTTTAGTGCTTTTGTTACAAAGTGAACTATTTCCAGTGGGGAATGTATTTTACATCAGACTGTATTTGACTGGGTGTAACAGTAACAAACAGTAAAGTTTGCACACGTGAGTGCTGCTGAAGTTGAATGCTCAAAGATTTAAAGATTCTTGTTCACAGTCTTGAAAATAAACCATTAAAACATGCTGCATCTTTTATTTACGAAGGAAAGCGATGAGTGAATTGAAGCTTCCGTTGTGCATGTTGTCCACTTACAGATATTGTATACAAGTACCAGCAAAAGGTGTCTAGGAAAAATAAAGAAGGTATTATGTTCTCACAGCAAAACAAAAGCAAAGAACCACAAATGTTGGAGATGTGAAACATAATTGGATGTGCTACAGAAACTCAGCAGGTATGATCACATCTTTGGAGAGAGAAACAGAGTTTATGTTTGAGTTCAATATGACTTTATTTTGAAACAGTTTCTATCTTTATAAATGTTTCCAGACCTGACTAGCTTCTCCAGAACTATTTTATTTCACATTTGACAATATTTGTATCAAGGGATACCAGTTGGGATGGTGAGGTTCCAGAACACATTAAGATTAATAAAGAGAAGGCATTAGATGATTTAACAGGCATATCGGTGCATATATCCCCAGGGCCTGGTGAGATGTATCTCAGGATAGCTGGAGCCATTATGGATATATTTAATACTTCAGTAGCCTCAGATGACTGGACAATGGCTCACATGGTTCCTTTGTTCAAGAAAGGCTGTGTACAGGTCAGATAATTAGACTACTCAGTCTGAGGCCACTGGTCAGGAAATTATTGGAAAAAATCCTGAAGGACAGGATTAATCAATACATGGAAAAGGAAGAGATATTGTTCAGGGATATGTCAGCACAGATTTATTTGAGGGAGATGCTGTCTAACTAATTTAATTATGTTTTTTTGAAAAGGTGACTTAATGTGTTGATGAGGGTAGTGGGGTCAATGTGGTTTATGTGGAATTCAGTAAGGCAGGATCCTACACAGAAGGGCTAGTGTAAAACACAAACCCATGCCATAAGACATAGGGGTAGAAATAAGGCTATATAGCCCATCTAGTCTACTCCACCATTCAATCATGGCTGATAGGTTTTTCAATCCAATTTTCCTGCTTTCTCTCAGTAACCTTTGATCTCCTTGACAATCAAGAAATTATCTGTCTAAGTTTTAAATATACTCAATAAACTTGCCTCCACAGTCTTCTGTGGCAATAAGTTCCATAGATTCATCATTCTCTGGTTAAAGAACTTTCTCGTTATCGCCGTTCTAAAAAGTCTTCCCTTTACTCGAAGGCTGTGCCCTTAGGTCCTGGTCTCTTCTGCCAAAGGAAACATCTTCCAGGGTCTGCTCTGTCCAGGCCATTTAGTATTCTGTAATTTTCAATCAGATCTCCTCTCATCCTTCTAAACTCCACTGAATATAATGCCAGCCTCCTCAAATGTTCCTCATATGTTAAGGCTTTCATTACTGGGATCATTCTTGTAAGCCTCCTCTCAACCTGCTCCAGGGCCAATACATCCTTTCTGAGCTATGGGACCAAAATTGCTCACAATAATACTCTAAATATGGTCTGACCAGAACTTCATAGAACCTCAGAAGTGCATCCTTGCTTGTATATTCCAGTCCTCTTGAGAGGAACGACAACATTGTATTTGCTTCCTAACTACCGACTCAACCTGCAAGTTTAAATTAAGGGAAACCTGGACGAGGACTACCAAATCCCTTTGCACATCAGATTTACGAATTTTCTCCCTATTAAGAAAATAATCCATGCCTTTATTCTTTATACCAAAGTGCATGACTCCATACTTTCCCATGCTCATTTCAAATGCCACTCCTAACCCAAGTCTTTCTGCAACTTCCCCACCTCAATACTACCTGCCCCTCCACCTACCTTTGTATTATCTGCAAACATAGCCAGAACTTAGCCAAACTTCACCCAGATCATGAATGTACAAAGTGAAAAGTTGTGGTCCCAACATTTAGGCTTGTGGAACACTACTAGTCACCAGCTTCCATTCTGAGAAGGACCCTTTTATCTCCACTCTATGCCTTCTGCCAGTCAGCAAATCTTCTATCCAAGCTAGTGCCTTGCCTCTAAAATCATGGACCCTTATCTTACTCAGTAGCTTCCTGTGCGGCAGCTTATCAAGGGCCTATTGGAAGTCCAGATAGATAACATCCATTGGCTCTCCATAATCTAACCTGTTCGTTACTTCTTCAAAGAATTCTAACAAATTTGTCAGGCATGACCTTTCCCTGATGAAACCATGCTGACTTTGCCCTATTTTACCATGCATTTCCAAGTAATCAGAGATTTCATCCTTCACAATGGACTCCAAAATCTTACTAATGACTGAGGTCAGGCTAATCGGCCTATCATTTCCCGTCTTTTGCCTTACTCCCTTCTTAAACAGGGGGGTTACATGAGCAATCTTCTGTCCCCTAGGATCCTCCCTAACTTCAGTGATAACTGAAAAATCACGGCCAAAGCCTCCACCATCTTAGATTACATTCGATTAGATTACTTACAGTGTGGAAACAGGCCCTTCAGTCCAACAAGTCCACACCGACCCTCCGAAGAGCAACCCACCCAGACCCATTCCCCTATATTTACCCCTTCACCAAATACTACGGGCAATTTAGCATGGCCAATTCACCTAACCTGCACATCTTTGGACTGTGGGATGAAACTGGAGCACCCGGAGGAAACTCATGCAGACACGGGGAGAATGTGCAAGCTCCACACAGACAGTTACCCGAGGCGGGAATTGAACCCGGGTCTCTGGCACTGTGAGGCAGCAGTTCTAACCACTGTGCCGCCAATCTCTTAAGCTATCTCCTTCAGAATTCTGGGGCATAGCCCATCTGGTCCAGGTGATTTATCCACTTTCAGACTTTTCAGTTTACTAGCATCTTCACCTTGGTGATGGCCACCATACTCATTGCTGCCCACCAAACTCTCGAAATTTTGGGATATTACTCATGTCTTCCACAGTGAAGACTGACACAAAGTACTTGTTCATGCGATCCAAAGTAAGTTGACAAACTGGACCCAAATGTGGCTTACAAGTAGGACAGTGGAAAATGTGTTCGTTATTAGAAGCCTGTGACCAGCAGTATACCACACAGACATTGGTGCTCAGGATCCTTGCTATTTGTTATGTATGCCAATAACAGAGCAATGCAGATAGAATTTAATCTCATTAAGTGCAAGGTGATGCATTTTGGGAAGTCTAATAAGGGAAGGATATACACAATGAATGTAGATCCTTGGGGAGTACTGAGGGACAAAGGGAACAATAGGTCCCCGAAGGTCTGAGCACAGATAGACAGGGTGAAGACGACAGCATGTGGGATGCTTATGTTCAACAGCCAAGGTGTAGAATATAGGAGCAAGGAAGCCTTGGTACAACTTTATAAAACATTGGTTCGACTACAATTGTAATATTGTACACGGTTCTGGTCACCACACTGTAGAAAGATACAATTGAACAAGAGAGAATGCAGCCGAGATTCACCAGGATGTTGCCTAGGATGAAAAGTCTCAGTTATGAGGAGAGACTGGATAGGTTGAGTTTATTTTTCTTCTAGCAAAGGAGGCTGAGGGGTTATCAGATGGAGGCATACAAAATTATGAGGCACAGACAGAGCTGTGCATGAGAATCTCTTTATCATGGCTGCCATGTCTAAGACTGGACGGCATATATATAATTTAGAGAAATTCAAGAAAAACATTTTTCACCCAGCTGCCTGAGAGGGTGATAGAGGCAGGTACTTTCGCAACATTTAAGAAATATCTGGATGAGCACTTAAAATGCCAGGTTATAGTAGGCTATGGACCAAGCACAGGTAAATTTATGGGCGGCATGGTGGCTCAGTGGTTAACACTGCTGCCTCAGAGCGCCAGGGACCCGGGTTCAATTCCCGCCTCGGGCAACCGTCTGGAGTTTGCACATTCTCCCCGTGTCTGCATGGGTTTCCTCCTGGTGCTCCTGTTTCCTCCCACAGTCCAAAGATGTACAGGTCAGTTGAATTGGCCATGTTAAATTGCCCATAGTGTTAGGTGCATTAGTCAGGGGTAAATGTAGGGGAATGGAGTTTGGGTGGCTCTTCAGAGGGTCAGTGAGGATTTGTTGGGCCGAAGGGCATGTTTCCACATTGTAGGGAAATCTAATCTAACCTAGTCCATTTTTTGGGCGCCAGGTTCGATTCCAGCCTCGGGCAACTGTCTGTGTGGAGTTTGCACATTCTCCCAGTGTCTGCATGGGTTTCCTCTGGGTGCTCCAGTTTCCTCTGACAGTCACAAAGGTGTGCAGATTGGGTGAACTGGCCACGGTAAATTGCCCACAGTGTTCAGAGGGAAAAGGGGTTTAGGTGGGTTGCTCTTCAGAGGGTCAGTGTGGGGAATCAAATCAAATCAAATCTAAATTGGATGAATGTTTGTTGTCCTGGATAGACATGGTGAACAGAAAGGCCTGTTTCTATGCTGTATGGCTCTATGACTATGACATGCAGATCTGATTCTGAACTTTTCTGTCTGAAAACATTAACACTTCTTCCCAAGAACTTCACATTAAAATTAATGGAAAATACCAAAGGAAAAAGGTCTGAAGCATGGAAAACTTCAGATGATTTAATGGGCAAATCAAATACGACATCAATACCACTGTGCCACTTATGTCTCCTGTCTTAACAGTTGCATCCGTAGTGGTTTCACTTGATGATTATGTTTGCCTTTACACATAATGTGAAATGCCACAGGATTGTCTTGTGATTTCGATAATTTTTTTATAGAACCAAACATAAATAAACTCTACCAAATGTGATGATTGAATCCTTTTGCAACTACAAGAGTATGACGTTAGATTCCAAATCTACCCTCACTTCTCCTTCACTGTTGTAGAGTGTGGTGTGCAATCATAGGTGCTGCACAACATGATTAAACTTGCACATGATGCTAAACTACAAACTTGGCTGATCAGTACTAAATTAAACTCAATGTGGAGAAACACTCATGACATATACTCAATGGGAAGCTGGAAAAGATCTATGGATATCAGCTGATTTATTTCAATGTGTTTAAACAGATAACTGGTACCAAGGGTAATAGGAAATCCAATATCGTTCCCAAATCAATGAACTTCGAGTTTAGAAATTATGCAGAGGTTGCACAGTTCCCTATTCAAGATTACTCATAGGTCTGTGCATAGAACTGGTCAGAGATGAAAACAATTACTCAACCTGATGACCTAAGTGCAGAAGAGAACAATGAAACAGAATTTTTAGATCAGAAAGTATAGCTATGAGGATTGACCTCACACATGTAAAACACACTCGCACAAAACAAAATTAATGCTATTTTAATTTATCAAGATAAAAAGTAAACAAAATTTGCTCTGGAATTGGACAATCCAAGAAATAATTGAATATCTTCTGTTATTAATCTGATACGTGCCAGTGTCTGGCTCTATTACCTTTTCCATCATTTGTTTTACACAGGCATACTGTTGTTATTTATGGCACACATCCAACCAGAGTTTCACGGACATAGTCTTCAGCAAGAACAGTGCAAATCTGCAGAACCTCCTGAACTCTGCTTACAATCGCCAAGATGATGCCAATCTACAAACATTATTTTACAATTGCAGCAGCTGTTTTTGTTTTACCTAAATCTGCCTTTTATCAGTTTTCATATCTGCTTTCTTCAGCCAGTCTATGTGGCACCACTGGAATCAACTTATCTCTGATGGTTGTGTCTCATTTTTATGGTTTCAACCAGTTTCAGCCAATCCTGAAGTCTTTGTTTCCAATCTTAGCTTCAGCTTAAGTTTCCTTAGAAACTGGGAATGTCAGCTTTCCTTTCCATGTCAGGTCTGTCTCAATACATGGATCGAGTACCACAATCTCCCAATCTGAAGAAGATCCATTTATCCCACTCTATTCCTTTATGTCCTCTCATCATCTTTATCTATGGATTGTTTTGTACAAAATGGATAAAATTGGCTCTAGAAAGGTTGCAAAAAACATGACATCTGATTCACTCTTCATGGTTGAAACAAAGACAAGATTGATCACTGTGAAATCCTGCAATAATACAGCCTCAAGGGCAGTGAATGAAGAGTGTGTTATTCATTGCTGTGCTTCTATTTTCTCCAATTACAGGTACAAGGATGTACCAGAATAACTGGTAGTGAAGGAGATATGACCTGAAGCTTGGGTGGGATTCCTGAATTGATAAAAACAATTTGGTAGTCTACACATCCGGAGATGTACCTAACTTTCTTAGCTACGTTCCCAGAGTAAGGGATTCTTTCCTATCTTGCCAAACTTTTCATGCTTCCCTTCTTCCTCCATTTTGGCCTAACAATTTACATGATCACATGGAGAAAGCCATTTCTCTGACTTGTTTTTCCTTACCTGTATCATTTCTTTAATTTTGTCCTGATACTAAGACAACATATGTTACAAAATGAATCATAAGCATTAAGCCTTGTCAGAAGGCCTTTATATTTTACGTTGTTAAAACATTTGGACATTTTGGAGAAGTAGATAATGATTTCTTGTAAATTACAGAGGTGAATAAATATCCTGATCAGGTGTACCTTACAACATTGTGGGAAGTTAGGTAAATGATTGCTGGATCACCTGCTGAGAGATTTGCATTATTGATAGCCACGGGTGAGGTGCTGGAAGATTGGAGGGTGGCTAATATGGGGCTATTATTTTAAGAATGTGGTAAGGTAAAGCCAGGGAACTGTAGATCGGTGAGCCTGATGGTGGGCAAGTTATTGGATGGAATTCTGAGAGGCAGGACTTAATATGCATTTGGAAAGGAAAGACTAATTGGAGATAGTCAACATGGTTTTGGGCCTGGGAAATCATGTCTCAATAACTTAAGTTTTTTTTTGAAGAAGTGACAAAAAAGATTGATGAAGACAGAGCAGTGGAAATTGTCTATATGGAATTCAGCAAGGTGTTCAACAAGATTCTACATGGTAGACTGGTGAGTAAAGTTAGATCACATGGAATCCAGGGAGAGCTAGCCAGTTGGATACAAAATTGGCTTGAAGATAGGAGACAGAGGGTGGTGGTCGAGGGCTGTTTTTCGGACTGGGGGCCTGTGACTAGCAGAGTGCCACAACGACTGGTGCTTGGTTCACTGTTTTTTGTCATTCATATAAATAACTTGGATGTGACAATAGGAGAAAAGGTTAGTATGTTTGCATATGACACCAAAATTGGTGGTGTTGTGTACAATGGAGAAGGTGATCAGAGTACAATGGGACCTTGAACAGATGGGCTGAGGAGTGGCAGATGGAGTTTAATTTAGATAAATTTGAGGTGTTGCATTTTGGTAAGGCAAATTAGGGTAGGACTTATACACTTAATGGTAGGGCCCAGGGGCGTGTTGCCAAGCAAAGAGACTGAGGGGTGCGGGTTTATAGTTCCTTGAAGGTAGAGTTGCAGGTAGACAAGGTAATGAAGGTGGCTTTTGGTACGCTGACCTTTATTGGTCAGGGCGTTGAGTCTAAGAGTTGGCAGGTCATGTTGCAACTGTACACGATACTGGTTAGGCCACTTTTAGAATATTACATTCAATTCTGATCTCTCTACTATAGGAAAGATGTTGTTAAACATGAAATAGTGCAGAAAAGATTTACAAGAATGTTGCCAGGGTTGGAGGGTTTGAGCAAAAAGGACAACTAAATAGGCTGGAGCTATTTTCCCTGGCGTGTCGGAAGCGGAGTGATCTTGTCGAGGTCTATAACATCATGAAGGGCATAGTTAGGGTAAATAGCCAAGATCTTTTTCCCAGGATAAGGAAGTCCAAAACTAAAAGGGCATATGGTTAAGATGAGAGGGGAAAGAATTATAAGGGAACTAAGGGGCAACCTTTTTATGCAGAGAGTGGCGCCGGTTTGGACTGAGCTGCCAGATGAAGTGGTGGAGGTTGGTACAATAACAAATCTGAATGGGTACATGAATAGGAAGAGGTAAAAACAATGACTGCAGATGCCGGAAACCAGATTCTGGATTAGTGGTGCTGAAGAGTATAGCAGTTCAGGCAGCATCCAAGGAGCTTTGAAATCGACGTTTCGGGCAAAAGCCCTTCATCAGGAATAAAGGCAGTGAGCCTGAAGCATGGAGAGATAAGCTCAAGGAGGGTGGGGGTGGGAAGAAAGTAGCATAGAGTACAATGGGTGAGTGGGGGAGGGGATGAAGGTGACAGGTCAGGGAGGAGAGGGTGGAGTGGATAGCTGGAAAAAGAGATAGGCAGGTAGGACAAGTCCGGACAAGTCATGGGGACAGTGCTGAGCTGGAAGTTTGGAACGAGGGTGAGGTGGGGGAAGGCGAAATGAGGAAACTGTTGAAGTCCACATTGATGTCCTGGGGTTGAAGTGTTCTGAGGCGGAAGATAAGGCATTCTTCCTCCAGGCGTCTGGTGGTGAGGGAGCGGCGGTGAAGGAGGCCCAGGACCTCCATGTCCTCGGCAGAGTGGGAGGGAGAGTTGAAATGTTGGGCCACGGGGC
>NC_057712.1:29037445-29060423 GCF_004010195.1 Chiloscyllium plagiosum
TGGATGCAGTGTGTTGGAGGTGGGCGAAGGGGTCCTCGGAAGGTGGGCGGGAGTCCTGATTGTGAAAGTAAACTCGGAGGCGGAGGCAACGGAAGAATTGTTCGACGTCACGGCATGTATTAAATTAATTGATGCGTGGACGGAGGGGGATGAAGGTGAGTCCTTTGCTGAGGACTGATCGTTCGTCCTCAGTGAGGGGAAGGTCTGGAGGGATGGTGAAAACTCGGCAGGGTTGGGAACTGGGATCTGGTGTGGGTGGAGAGCTGGGAGTGGGGGCGGAACCTGTAACTGGAATGGGTGTGATGGTGGGGGGAATGGGGGTGGAGTCATGAGCATGGGTAGTGTTCCCCTCGGGGTTCTGGGGGGTAGGGATAGTGACAATGGGATCTGTGGGGGGCATGTCAGCAGAATGCAGGTGAGGGGCGCTGGTGGGGGCGGAAGTGGTGGTGACCACGGCAGTAAGGGTGGCGGAAGTCACTGAGCATGTGGCATCAGCGATGATGTGAGGGGCGGAAGTGATGTCACGTGTGATGCATGAAGAGGAAGAGTTTAGAGGGATATGGGCCAAATGCTGGCAAATTTTAGACTAGATAAATTTAGGATAACTGGCTGGTATGGATGAATAGGACCAAAGGGTTTGTTTTTATACTGTACAACTATACAACTTATAAATTATGTATCTACAGGAAACTGTTTAATTTTAGGTATGCATTTACATGCCACCACACTGCAGGTAATGCATTATTACATTATGTTTATAAAATAATCTTACTTTCTTAACCAATCTATTTATTTCGGCGTGCAATATTATAGAGCTTATGCATAACCTTGTCAATGACTAGATGAAGCTCTTTAAGCCCGCCTTCAACTAATTTATTATGTAGTCCTTCACTGTACACAAGCTGAAAAGTTATTCTGCTCTAAGTTCCCACGAATTAAACTGTTCCTGTTTAAACCATGCAGTAGAGGCCAAAATGTGGTCACAATATTCAATTTGCCAGTTTGAAAGAAAATATTCAGATAAGTGACTCACTTATTTTGGGCAGAAAGAACCTTATCAAAATCAGTTTAATCCTAAGGCAATAACAGCTAATCATGAGTCAACAAACTGCAATTATATTATTCAATCCCATTCTACAATAGAAAAGACACCACAATAATCATTTTACAGCCTTGAACAAAACATGTTCATGACTGATGCAAGACCCACCTATAAAATTACGCTCAATCAACTATTTAAATTTACAGTACAAGAAAAATTGCTTTTAGGTGCTTAAGCCTGCCAGTTTTGCAAAGGTAGCAATCTCTCATTTTTCAGTTATATATCAGAATACAGGAAAGGCATAATTTCCCTAAGGACCTGGCCAATGGCTGAACTTTATATGTAGCAAGCCTTGACATGAGAGTAATTGGAACTTCATTTTGAGTGACAGCACGTCCTTGCCTCCTCAGAGATAGAATATTTGGATCAGGTTTGAGTTTTAATTCAGCTTGTTTCTGCCTTTACTGTTTTCTTAATTGTATGCTGGGGACATAAATTATCTATTTTCTGAGGATCTAAGTGACATAACAAGTCTGATACACTTTTAGAAGGGGTTAAAAGTTTGTGATTCTTAATTTAATGCTTTGACACCTTGCCATTATGTATACTCATCAAATTGGAAATGGGGAAACATGGTTACTATAAACAGTGGAGACTGCTGCATTTTTTTCAACCAAACTCCAACTTTTTGGTTCAAATTTGATCGATTAAATATAGTTTGCCCTTTAAAAATCTGTATTTATCTTCAGGAATGGCCCTGTCAGGTTTTCCTAAGTGACTCCCACTTGCACCTTCCTCTGCAACATCACAATCTTACTCCATGCCATTTCATACATAAAAAAGCTCATATGAACATTTTAAATGAACTGAAAGAATTTCTTTCCCCAAAGCTAGTGCAATGACAGAACGCAAATTCATTATTTTCATAAAGGTTGATTTTGGGTTATCTTGAATCATGAAATGCATATATAAATTGCTGACAACTTTTCACCTATAAAGAGTGAGCATTGAATATTTACAGCTTGGTTTATGCTTAAGAGTACTGAGAGTTCAAAATACAATATTTGACCCATTAGCCATTTAGGCAATTTGAATAGTTAAATGCCTTTAAGCGCACTCATTTCATGCTCAGCTGGGAGCATGTATATTTTGAAATGAATTTATTTAATGCCATCTCAATCAGCTCATATCTGGCAGTTGAGAGATTTTAAGATGAGTCAGCACAAAAGTCCATTCAACCCACTCTGCCAACGCCAGATGTTTAAAGGATTTATTCAATTGTTTACACTTTTCTTTCCATACAGTGATGAAGATCTCTCTGGCTAATTAACATATATTGGTGGCAGTGGAGCTGTAAAAAGGACCATAAAATAATCATTTTTCAGCAGCTGGGTTATTTAGTCTTGTCAAGCAATTCCTCAGGGCCTACTTTAAAACAAACATCATTCTGCCATTAACAAAAAATAATCAGGAAAATTAGTTTCATACAAGGACCTAGTGAAATAACTACCGGCACCCAGTGTTATTGAAGCATGGAAAGATTTTTCAGCTGACTTCTTGAATTAATCTTGTTGGAGATGCTGGAGGACTATCAACTACTTTTGTTAAGTCACTGAAAATGTTCAAATCAGAGTGCAGTTTCATAATAATCGAGATGAGCACCAAAATGCTCATCATTGTTGCAAAGTGAGTAATCCAGATGAACATTTTAAGAAATTGGTGGAAAATTAGCAGACCTCTGCTACACTATTTATGGGTATTATCAGGCTATCGTTAAATTGCTTTTAGCTAGATGGCCACTTTGCATCACATTACAGAGTATCTTACATTTGATGGGTCTTCCTAAATATCAACAGCTGGTATTTTGAAGATCTGCAAAGAGATCATACAACAATCATACAAAGCTGCAAAACATTCTTCTTGCCTAACAATTCAAATTGCAATATGTACTCTCCTGAGCATTTCAGGAATGCAAACATTAAACAGAACCTCCTCCATTCTGATGTTTCTTTATTTCTTCCCTGTTCACAAAACAGACATGGCAGGATTTTTTTTAAAAGACTGAATATATCACTGGAATTTATGGATATGGATGACATAAGTGAAAGTGGAATTTGAGTTAGATGAATAGCTGCGATCATAACAAATGGCGGAGCTGGGCTCGAACGGCCAAATGATCTCCTTATGCTCTTACTTTCTACTACCACAATCATGTTTCAATAATGACACAGCTTTCATCAGTCATTTTCCCTCTGAGATGATTTCAATTTAACCCTAGATCTAGGTTGGTGTTCTTAATTTATACCAAACTTCCAGCCTTTGCAACTTTTGATCCCATGGTGGTCTGGTCAGTGAGCCCTATTATCCATAAATAGGTAACAAGGTTGTGGAAGTAAAAACAGAAAAGGTTAATATCTGAAATGTTAATTTTATTTCTCACCATAGTTAGAGCTATGATTCTGAAGACCTCTCAGAAAGTTGAATATTTTTTGTGAAAAACAGCTCAAGCTTTGTCAGCAGCATGTTGTTTTAAGTTGGTTTTCTCACTATGAAGACACTTTGTTGCATTGTCCATTGAAAAATCTGTGCAACTGAGAATACCTTCATATATAAAACAGGGGTACAAATTTGAACTAGATTGGAAGAGTTGCTGGAACTGTCAGAGACCAGGAAATTGTTTGTACTCTTCATGATTACACAGATAGTCTAGGCCATTATTAACCTTGATGTTTTTACTAAAACAATTTTGTTACTTTGGTCACTTGTATCACCTTCAAAATTAAAGGATGGTGACATGCTTTAGGCTAAAACAATACATGTAGAAGGTTCATAAATATCATAAATTACTCTAATTTGTCAGACATACTGGTCAACTACAAACACTTTGTAAATAATTATGATCCTGGTAAATTTCCACATAATTTTCCATAGTTATTTTTAGGTGATCAAGTTGTTGTGCTTTCCAAAATCTCTCTTTAAGCAAAAAAGAAATCCAAAACATAAATCCAATACATTTGAATCAAATTGCAAATCAAAAAAAAAGTGAAAAATACAAATGGTTTCTATTACCTACAGTTTCATGGATGGGAAACTTTTCAAGGATGATAAAATATTAAGATATTGGGGTAAATTATCTATGTGCCTTGAAGCCTTAGGTGAATATCTTCATGTAATCTTCACCTGAAAGACACAATGCATTTCCTAGGGGGTACCTGGAATTCTAAGGGCATTGTTCACTTTTATAGAAAAAAAATGAAGTGGTACAGCTTTAAATCAGAATGATTACAATACCATTTTATATTTGAGTCAATTAATTTAGGTCACTACTTTAGGATTATACAAATTTGACTAAATGTATTTTTGGTCATAGCAGCCTGCTAATAGTTTTGCAGTGCTGCTCTATCAAATTTTTGCATTAACATGCACGAGGAATTATTTTTCAACTTTAACACCAAATTTCTTTTAAAAAGAGTAGTAATTTACTAAGTATGCAACGAATATTGGAAAAACATCTGCAAAGTAAAACTAATATATAATTTGCTTTTAAGTCTAGATAAAAAAGTTACAGTGGAGACGAGCGGAGGAGGTCAAACGGCAGACCACAACATCAAGGACCACAGCTGAGTCCTCGGCAGGACGAATCCAGGCTCTGGAGAAGTACGTATGGGCCTTAGTAGAGCAGGTCGATGACCTTGAAAATTAAAGTTGAAGAAAGAACATCCAGGTGGTTGAGCTGTCAGAGCGAGAGGAAGGCAAGCAGCCTGCCAATTTTTTCGAGGAATGGCTGCCACAATGTCTGGGCTAGGAGGCCAGGTGCAAATTGACAGAGCTCAACAGGTGGCAGTGCACAGGCCCAGATCGGATCAGCGCCCCTGCCCAGTCCGAGTGCGATTCCATTCCTACACAGATAAATGAAAGGTCATGGTAGCTTCCAGAGCACTGTGGAAGGATCCACTGGCCCTGATTTACAAAGGATCAAAGATTGTTTTTTTCAGGACTTTTCTGTGCCATGATCCGCAAGAGGAAGTCCTTTGATGAGGTGAAGAAGAGGCTGAGGGATCGGATTATTCAATATTCCATATGGTACTCGGCGGTACTTCGCTTTAACCACGAAGAGTCCATGCATGTATTTGGCTCATCAGAAAAAGTGGAGAAATTTCTAAACATTTTGAAATAGACCAGATGGTCATAAGAAAATGGACAATAATGGTTCTCTTTTCTTCTTTGTTTATTTTATTTTTCTCTATCTCATGCACTTCTCCATTTACTTTATTATTTTATTACAGAAAGCGTTGTTGGATTTTTTCCCAATGATAATTGAGGTCAATGTATGGGTGGGAATGGGTGAAATGCACATTTTCAATTTCTTTTGTTTATAATACCTATTTTTCTTTTATCCTTCGCCTGAGTTTGGGGTGTGGCTCAAGCTAGGAGGAATTATGGAGATGTATCGGGTCGTGTAAGCACTGTGTGTGTGTGTGCACGCACGCGTGTATGTATGTATGTGTGTGGGAGGGGGGGAAAAGAATCTCCTATCAAGTGTTTTATGTATGTTGTAATTAGATTTGTTAGTTGGTTTCTAGAAGATCTAGTTTTTGAAAGTTTTGGTAATGTAGCTTTAGTTTGTGTATTTTCTAGGCTCCATGAGTCTCCATTTATTTACACTCGGCATGTCATGAGTAGGGTTCTTCCTCTCGGGGGTGCAAGGTTTGTTATAGAGCGATATGGCTAAGTGTCTCCTTACATGGCGCACCTGGAATATTAAGGGGAGTCACTCACCAGTGAAGAGAAAAAAGTACTTTCGAGTCTCAGGAAGAAGGTTGATAATGCCCTGTTGCAAGAAACCCATCTTGATGATAAGGAGCATCTAATGTTACAGCAAGGTGGGTTTGTTGGGTGTTCTTTTCATCCTTTAACACTAAGAGCAGGGAAGTGGGCATACTTGTCTAGAAGAATCTCCCACTTAAGTTATTAGATCGAATCAAAGATGAATATGGGCGGTTCGTAATCCTTAAAGCTTTAATACATGGTGAACAGTATGGCATTCTAAATGTTTACTGTTCCCTGGCACAAAGCCTCAAATTCCTTTTTAAATTGATTACCCTTGGAACGTGACACACTATCATAGGGGGAGATTTTAATCACCTCGTGGACTGCACAGTGGAGAGAATGCCCGAAAGTCCCCGCAATCTAAGCAACGGATTGACGTCTGTGTGGAATTGGGGCTGGTGGACGTTTGGAGATGTCCCCACCCTATGGGTAGTGACTTCACCTTTTTCTCTAATCCACAAAAGTGTCATTCTCGGATTGACTTTGTTAGCTCTCTCGTTTTTTTTCTGGATTCGATGATGTCCTCCAAAATTGGAAACATAGCCATTTCCGATCATGTGGCAGTGTATTTGGAGGTTAAGATTAAGGGCAATGGAACAGATTGATGGCATTGGCGAATGGAACCTTTTATTTTCAAGGACAGTAAGCTTATCGAGTACTTCTCAAGTGAGTTTAAAGTGTTTTTGGCTATCAATTCAGATACAGCTAGTAATCAGCCTATACTCTGGGAGACAGCTAAGGTCTACGCTAGGGAGATAATTATGTCTTATTCAGCCAGTCAGAAGCGACAGAAGGGAGAGCAGCAGCGTCTGCTTGAGGCACAGTTGAAGGCAGTTGAGACAGCATATTTTAATAGGTCAGCTGTGATTAAATTGCAGTGAGTAACAGCTCTCCAGGTTACTTTGAACTCCATGCTCAGACAGACAGCAAAGGGGGAACTCTCTTTCACAAAGCAAAAGCTATTTGAGCATGGCGATGGATCAGGCAAACACTTGGCAAATCTGGGCAAGAAAAAAAAGTGCCCCCCAATCCATTACATCAATCAGAGAAGGCATTGGTATTCCTACATGTGACTATAAAAAGATCAATGCAGCATTTCAGAGATTTTACTCTGAACTATACCAGTCGGAATGCTGTGAGGACAGGTGGGCTAAGATGGAGTCTTTAAGAACCTGGACATTTCAGGTTTGACCTCAGAACAGGGGTGTCTTCTTAATGCCCACTTGACAGTGCAAGAGATACTGGAGGCAATAAAACAGCTCCAAAGTGGGAAGGCGCCTGACCCTGATTGTCTCCCAAGTGAATTCCATAAAGAATCTATAAATATATTGTCAGGGCCGGTGTTGGACATGTACAACTATTCGTATGGTCATGACTGCCTCCTGCCATCCCAGAGAGAGGCTAACATCTCTCTCATTCTCAAGAGAAGACCCCGGGATCCCGGCCAGGGATGATGTACCCTGGATTCAAACTTTGGACAACTAGGGGAGTCTCCTGTTTAAGGGGAAGATTATGATGTCCTTGAACCAAAGGAGCTGCAAGTATGGATTGCCTAGCAGAGACCATTTTCGTTCTTTCAGGTTAGGGACTTTATCCAAAAAAAGTCTAGGCTTTTGACCAACCCCTGTCGGTCTGACACAGAGAAAAGAGTGCTTCATGCCACAAGCACTCTCTCCATTAGTGTACTCTACCACCTACTGGGGTGCATTGAATCGAATGATATTGAGTGACTACGTGAAGTCTGGGAGCAAGAGTTGGGAGTGGAGATCCCCTCAGAGACATGGGAGGCCATTTGGGAGAACGTGAGAAAGATCTCGATCTGTAACAGAACACATGCCATGCAATTAAAAGGTTCTTCATAGGATTCAATTGGTTCCAGATTGTCTTGCGAAATTCAAAAATGGTGCATCACCAATGTGTCCCAAGTGCAAAATAAGCATAGGTACTAGCAGGTTTTGAGAAGATTTGTAGTTCAGGTTGATGTTCTGCATTAAGTTTGCTTGCTGAGCTTGAAGGTTTGTTTTCAGACATTTCATAACCATATTAGGTAACATCATCAGCGAGCCTCCGGTGAAGCACTGGTGTTCTGACCCACTTTCTGTTTGGGTTTAGGTTTTCTTGAGTTGGTGATGTCATTTCCTGTTCTTTTTCTCAGAGTGTGGTAGATGGGGTCCAAGTCAATGCGTTTGTTAATAAAGTTCTGGTTGGAATGCCATGCTTCTAGGAATTCTTGTGCGTGTCTCTGACCACCACACACCAGAGGCTCACTGATGATGTTATCTAGTATGGTGATGAAATGTCGGAAAATGAACCTTCCAGCTCAGCGAGCAAACTTACATCCAAGCATAGGTACTCTCTCTCATTGTTTGTGGTCATGCCACAAGCTCCATAGTACTGGAGCACTGTGGCAGGAGTAAAAGAGAGGGTCCTGGAGACTGAAGTTAAGGTAATCCTGGTCTCTTTCCTCTCGAGTTTGCCGAATTTATCTTCCTTAGATGCACCTGAGAAAAGGCCATTTAATATTCTCACTTATTGTGCGAAGAAAAACATTCTGATCAGCTGGGTACCTGAGAACCCTCCGGTCCTGTTGGGGTGGTGCAAGTTAATTATGGAACACATCCTTTTGGATTGCCTCACAAACATGGTGCACTATAAAACAGAACTTTTTTATAAGACATGGCAGCCCTTTTTGAATTACCTGGAAGCAGATTTGTCTGCCATTTTAATTAGGGCCTTTGTTTAGCCATGATGATTAGGTTTAGTGAGCCTTGTGTCCTGAGAGGAAGAATAAATATGGGTGCAATCATTAATGCTCCCAAAGGTGTGGTTGTGCTGAGTGGTGTTATTTACTTACTTATTTATTGATTTGTAGTGAGTGTATGTTTTGATTTGTTTTGTAGAGTAGGGTAATTATTAGTTCAATGTAATTGTTGTTATAATTTTAGATAGTTATATTTTTATAATTTTGTAAAGAAAACATTTCTCAAAAATATTTTAAAAAGAAGACTGTGTCACAATTTTACCCAGTAGTAGATTGCTCAAAAGGTAAAAAGAAAATGTCTGCAGTTTGGGATATTATCTGCACGGGGAGGTGTGCTGGTGAAAAGGGGGTCATCACTCCCTTGTTAACTTTGTAGTCACAAAAGGACTCAGTCTGGTTAGTGTGAAGTTTGACACTTTTAGGTGTTACATTTCATCTGTCCTTCACAGAATTCTTGCTAACTAATCTCTGAATTTACACTTAGTCCTTTCATCTCTGTTGCCATCTTCTTTAAGAACAAACGACACTTTTAGTATGAATGACTAAGATGATTCAAGTACAGTGTATTAGTGTTTTGACCCATGGTTGTGATAGGCTGCAGTGCTGCTGTTTATGGAACGGTGCTGCATGAAAATTGGATGTCATGTTTTGTACATTACTACAAAGTCAGTAGGGAGCTACCTAGGATCCTTAACACGGTGGAAATCCAAAACAAGAATAAAAATTACTGGAGAAACTCTGGAGGAAGCTCACTGGATCCAAAATGTCAACTCTGCTCTCACTCCACAATGCTGCCAGACTTGTTGAGTTTCTGCAGTAAATTTGTTTTTGAACAGTATATGGGAGTTCTTTCTACTCCATGTTCGAAAATTTTTCAATCTGTGTCTTAAGTGAATAACCTCTTGTTTATTTTAATTTCTGTACTTAATAACCTTTTGTTTTATGGTTTAAACAAGTATTTCAACATTGCATGCAAACATTTTAGGAAAAGATTACTTTGGTCACAAAAATAATAAAGATATGAACCATCATCTAGGTTCATAATACCAAAAAGCAGAACAGGCATATTATAGACAGAGGGAAGCAATCCTGCAGTCCTGTCACAGCTAACTCTAAGTTATTGTGGCTAACCAAATGACTAATTGGAAGAGGCTGCTGCAAAATATGTCAGTGTAAGGAGAAGAGTGAAGCATTTGCTACCATATTTAAACAGAACAGTTAAGTGGATGATGCATCTTGGCTTTCTGCTGAGCACCAGCAAAGGTGCCAGTCTTCAGACAAATTGATTCACTTGTGATGTCAGAAAATGGCTGAGGATACTGGATACAATGAAAGTTACGGGCTCTGGCAACATGGCCACTTAAGTACAGAAAACTTGCACTCCAAAATTAGGTGTCTTTTTTGACCTTAGCTAAGATATTCAAGTATCTCACACATGTAACTCTGCTATGTGGAAAGTTTACCCAGGCAATGATAACCTTTAACCTGGAAATAGTTTAATAGGAAAATGTGTAATTTTGTGAAAATATCAAAGGTAATTTCTAATTATTTTTAAAAAGTGCATTATGTCCCGTACGGGCATATCATTTTCTTTACTTCAAATTAATTTTATGATTTTCAAAAACTGAACTAGAAAAGATTAGACTTAGCTAGAAAATCTCAAGCAATAATTACTAGCGCAAGTGAATATTGAACCAAGAGAGATGAAAGCAGCTAGGGACAATGTGACTTCATCTAGTCGTACCTAGAATATCCTTAGCCCAGAGACAAACTTCAAATTCCTAACATTCCCAAAATTTTCACCGCATTTGAAAAACATTGGCACTCAGATGAAATGGCCATTAGAGTCCTGAACTCTAGTAATTCAAGTTCAGCAAGTCAAAAATGTCCACGTGGTTCATTCCAAACCACCTACCAAGAGTTCTGCCAGCTCTGAGCAAACAAAGCTGCTGTTCTAAGGGGAAGAGTAGTCCTGGAAACCTCTAACTTTCTTTTAATTGGTGCAGTCAGGATTTTGAATCAACATTCATTGGTCAAGTTCTCGAATTCAGAGGGTGAAGAGAAACGTTATTGTGAGAAGAGTTAAGAAACTGCCTCATATACATCCTTGAAACTTATATGAAAGAAATGAGCTTAATAGTTAAGAGCCACAGCCAACATGGATGAGGACTATGCATTAAAACAGACTTAAAACTGAAACAAATTTGTATTTAGTAACTTCTACCTTCATGCAAGAAATGAGGAGGTAGATTACAAGGACTTGAGCGAACATAGAAGACAGGGTAGATGAATCCCAGATTTTATAAATAGTGTTAAAAAGGTAGACCGCATGTGTGCGCATTACATATGGAAGTGTCTGATCCTTAAGATACCAAAGCCAGGCTGAAGGGAGTGAGCATAGGACAGAATACCCATCAGGAATTCTTGCACAAAAGGACAAGAAATCCTTTTGTACTAGAAGCTCCAAGAGGATAATAGCAATCCTTGAGACACGATGTGCTTCAAAAACTGATGGTAACTAAGGTTACTGACAAGCCATATAAAAGCAGAGGAAACACCATTGTCAATCAGTCATATGAATCATAGAATCCCTATAGCATGCAAACAGGCCCTTGGGCCCAACAAGTCTACAATGACCCTCTGAAGAGTAACCCACCCAGATCCATTCCCCTACACTTACCCATGCCTAATGCACTTAACGGACACATCCCTGGACATCTGCCTGCTGATCTAGGCACTGCTTCAATTTTTCAATTCTCATCATGGTATCTCCATGACCTGATCACATTTCATTGCCTGTATTATCTTCCAGCGTCACAATCCCTAGGATCTCTGCTATCCTCCACATCTGGCCTTTTTCAAAGCCCTAACTTTATTCATTCAACCACAGCTTCAGCTGTCATATCTCTCAAATTCCATTCTTAAACTGCTCCACCTCTCTGGCTTCCTTTAAGATACTCCTGATAATTAAGTCTTTGACAAAGTCTTTGTTCACTTGTCATAGAATTCATAGCATCCCTACAAGTCCACACAGACTCTCCAAAGAGTAACCCACCCAGACCCATTCCCTTATATTTACCCCTGACTAATGCACCTAACTTAAACACTAAATACTACGGCCAATTCACCTAAGCTGCATATCTTTGGAGTATAGGAGGAAACTGGAGCACCCGGAGGAAACGCATGTAGACGCAGGGAGAATGTCTGTGTGGAGTTTGCACAGTCGCCAAAGGCTGGAATCGAACCCACATTCCTGTCACCATGAGGCAGCAATGCTAACGCTCAGCCACTGTGTCACCCCAGTGTTTGTTGGAAGGGCTACACGCATGCTTAAGGATTCAACAAAGACAAAAAAATCACCACACTAAGCTGGTCATCAGTACAGAAATAGTGTTAATTTTTCCAATCTGACAAATGTAAGGGGGTAAATCTATTGAAGTATGACTTAGCAGGATACCAGCTACTGTGTCTAGAGGGTCAAAAGCAGTCCATGGAGACTAGGGAAACAGAAGTGAACAGCAAAATTCTAATGAGCAGAAGAAAGTTGACTGTCTAAAAAATCCCACAGGAGTGAAAGGGCAAATGAAACGAAAGTCAGACGACTTTACATAAGTCAGGAGAAAGTCTATGAGGTAAAAGGGTTCATGATACAACACTAACAGGCTAGGGGCCATAAACAGGTCATTAAAGATGATAGAGGCCAGGGCAAAGCCCATAGAATTTAAAAGGAACAAGGGGTGAACCAAAGGTCTAGCTGGCAAACACTTGCTGTTAGGATTTAAATAGAGACAGAGAAAGTTCCCAAGCCAGCAGACAGAGGGGACAATACCTCATCCAGTTGAAGCACCATAGGACAGAAGCTGGCTACTTACCTGTGAATATAGGTAAAATGGGGGACAATCTCATCCCAAGGTAAATGAAAATGAGAGGTCGATAACCTCAAAAGCTGAAATGCAATTGCTGAAGTCACAAAGAAAGCAGTCCATGCCTATATGAAAGAGGACCTGGATAGCATTCAGGCTTTGACTAACTAAAAAGGCACAAGTCACAAGTGTGATGGAATACTTTGCACTTGCCTGCATGAGTGCAGTTACACCAACACTTGGCTTGCATCCAATCCATTACTTTAATATTAATCCCCTTCACCTGCACAAGGCAGCAGTGTGTACCAGTTACAAGATGCACTGCAAAAACTTGCAAAGGCTTATTAGACAGTAATTTCCAACCATGCAACCACTAGCACTTAAAAAGACAAGAGGAGCAGAAGCACAAAAACTTACAAGTTCCTTTATAAATCCCTCATCCTTCTGACTCAGAACGATATTAGTCTTCATGGCCACTGGTCAAAATCCTGAAACTCTTCCAAACTAGATTGTGTGCAAATGAACTGCAGCAGTTGAAGGTTGACAGTTCTGTACAATTTTCTCAATGACTTTTAGTTATGAGCAATAAAACCAGTGCTTTCAGCAATATTCAATTCCCAAGAACAAATAAAAATTACACTGCAAGACTAAAATGTTTTGGGAAAGGTATTACATAAACAAACTTTTGTTTAAAAAGCTGAAAATGATTATTACTATTTATTTCTCATCCTTTCTTGAACAGTTGAACAATGGGCTATAAAACAATACATTCCCTGGCTTTATAAAGAGTAACTTGGGCCATTATCTACATAATGTGAATTAATGTACCATATGCAGCACAAAATCTGTTAACACAGTGAGAGGTGAGAGGTGAAAAGTTTAAGGGGGATACACGCGGCAAGTACTTTAAACAGAGGGTGGTAGGTGTGTGGAATGCGTTGCCAGCAGAGGTGGTAGAGGCAAGCACAGTAGATTCGTTTAAGATGCATCTGGACAGATGCACGAGTAGGTGGGGAGCAGAGGGACACATGCTTAGAAATTGGGTGACAGGGTTAGACAGTAGATTTGGATCGGCTCAGGTTTGGAGGGCCGAAGGGCCTGTTCCTGGGCTGTAAATTTTCTTTATTCTTGACTCTAGAAGAGATATGCAATTCTTTACAAGTGCATATCGCATGTTCTCAGAGTGTTAACACAGTGGATCAGCGCAATGTTAATACTCTGAGAACATGATACATTTGCTTATATTGAATGTATGAGAGTGAAAAATGAAAGTTTAGAAGCATCCTGAATCTCAGCTCAAACTAAACAGAAGTCAATAGAAGTCAAAATGATTACTGGAGATCCAAACAGATATTTACAACCTGTGTCACAGCACAAGGCACATTGTGAAGAATGTAAGCTCAGACACCACAATTGATGTGAACAAATCTAAACTGTGCAGGTCACTGTTCCCACAGCAATAATCCCAGGATCATTTATTCAAATGTTGTACAGCTTCTTAGGTTCATCACATCTTGAAATCATAGATGTACAATCACATGATTGACACACAGTCAAACCCCAAAGACAGCTCCTCTCTCATTTATCTAGCTGATCAGATCCTTCGAACCATCTCTAATATTATTTTAGATTGATTCAGTCACAACCAATGACACCCTCCAACACTGCGCCTTGTACAGCTTCTGTCGTAATCTAGCTAAATTGACTTGGGAATCTTTAGCATATTAATTTCTTAAGGCTCCCATAAAACATATTATAAATGTGCACACCAAATCTTTCAATAACCTTGATGTCTCTACTATCTTCCGAAGTTAAGGGTGCGCACTTGAGGTGAAGTTGAGAGAGACTAGGCAGTACCAGATCGCGAGAAATCACACTGTCACTAAACCAAAATCATGTGATGCCTCCTTCCCCCCATTTCCTCTTTTCCATCAATGCCAAATCTGGTCACACTGTATCTCCAACTCATGCCACTCTCACTTATTGACCTTTTCCTGCATCCAGTTGTATGTCAAGTGCCATTTATCCAAAACACCTCAAATGTTCTTAAGCATGCCGTTGCAATAATGATCACGGTCAGAGAATCCTGACTTTACATGGCATTGAAAGAGAGCGGTCAAAGATTCAGTGATCAGCATAACAATTGCAGAGACTAAAGTGTCAGAGGATTTTGAGCAATTTAATGCCCCAAAACAATTTCAAAAGTATATAAAATTTAATGTAAAATTCAGTGGCATATTAGAGTCTGTAAACCAAAAAAATGAAAGAAGCATAAGAGTACAATGATCACTATTATACCAGCAGTGTACATGTATGAAAACATAAGCAAAGGGAAAATTATGAGCATTTACAAAATGCAGAGGGGATTGGAGAATTGGGGGTGTAGGGGAGCAGTAAGGAAGAGAGAGAACCAAAAAGTATAGAAATCAAAAACTTTGCAGTTTTGATCACTTCATGGGGTGGAGGATAGGGGGGATGGCAGCATAATTTCATTGGAAGCACTTTATTGAAGCTTTATTCACCTGATTCCTAGGATGAAGGGATTATCTTATGAGGAAATATGAAGCAGGTTGGACCTATCACATTGAAATTTAAAAGACTGAGAGGTTGTCTTGTCACATGAGGCTGGATTGGGTAGATGCTGACAGCATGCTTCCTTTTGTTGGGACACATAGAACAAGGGCAAAGTTTTGAAACTCAGACTCTCCCATTGCGGATAGAATGAGGAGAAACTTATTTTCTGAGGGCCATCAGAATTTGAAATGTTCTTCAGTAGGGCACAGTGGAGACCAGGTTAAAGCCGAGTTAGACAAGGAAATCAATGGTTATTCAGTGACCCTGGAAGGAAAGTAGAGGTAAGTCCAAATCTGATTAGCCATGGTCGTACTGAGTAGTGGAGCAATCGCGAGGGATTGCCAGCTCCTATTTCTTCTAATTTTTGTAAGACACAGTAGCAGAATTTGTCCAAATGTCATGTTTCCAATAACATACCTTGATTTTAAAATAATTTTATTTCCATATAACACACTGTACCACATTTGCAAATCTTTGCTAAGATATAAAACTGCACATAGTCTTGAATATGACATTTCAATAACAAAATGAATTAAATTTAAATTATTTTTGGCATCTGATTGAAATGTTGTTATTTTCCTGTCACTATCTTTCTATTTCTACAAGTTAATGGGCTCAGCTTTTATTGTGCTGTGGGTTGGCATCAGTTTAAAAGCCACCCTCATGTAATTTGGACTTCCTTTCATTTCCCCACTAATCTAAAGTCAAGAGATTTTGTAGTCAATCTCAAGCAAGTTAGTCCTCATGACAAACAGATGACAGACATTCCACACACATATGCCTGCTTGCATCTAAATTCTTGCTAACCAACCTTTTTATAGCATTAAGACAGATGTTATTGAACTTGTCAGCTGGATAACTCTACACAAAAAGGTTACTGAGACATATTGCTGCAAATAGGCCCTTTTCATAAGGATACAAGCAAGTTATTGAATAAAACTCAACATTTTCACCTAAAATTTGCAGGCCTTAGTTGAGTGCTTCATATTAAGTTGTTAATGTTCCAAACTTTGGGATAAGATTGTTGACCAAAAATTGGATTGTCTTTGACCATTCTTCGCAATCTCAGCATCATGTCAAAATTCAATATAACATTATTTATCATATATTGTGTGTGAATATTTTGTATAAAAATTTGGAAAAAGAAAAAATTCACAATATCATATGGTAGCAATTACAGTAAAGTCATTTTCCGTCAATATTACTTTAGTTTTCAAAGAAGCGACCTAATCCAACAATTTCAGTTCTGATCTAGTTTTCCTGAAAAGTTAATCACTAATAATGAGATAAATTTTTGAGAAACAGGAGATCCTTAGGTGGGTCTTTCCAGTACTCTGAATGGGTACATCGAATGTGCTGTGCAGCTCCGAACCATATGGAAATACTTTTCCTTTATTAATTCAGGAAAGGTCGGCTCTGCTGGCTGGATCAGCACTTACTGCCTATTCTAGCTGCTCTTGAGATAGAAGCAAGTACCTTCTTGAGCCATGCAATCCATTTTGTGTCGGTACATCCAAGGTGTTGTTCAAGTTACAGAATTTTGACCCAGTGACAGTGAAGGAACAGTGATATGTTTCCAAGTCAGGAGGGTGAATAGCCTGGAGAGAAACTTCAGTTGTGCTCTTATGCATCAACTGTCCTTGTCTTTCGAGAGGAGTGGGATCATGACTTTGGAAGGCACTATCTAAGAAGTCTTGGAGAATTTCTGCAGTGCATCTTGAAGATGATGCAAACCAATGCTATTAAATGGTGCCAATCAAGTAGGCGGCTTTATCTTGGATGGTGTCAAGCTTCCCGAGTGTTATTGGAACTGCATTCATCCAGACAAGTGGGGAGCATTCCACCACACTTTTGACTTAGGAGCAAATTACTGTAGATGCAGGAATCTGTATTGAAAACAACATATGCTGGAGATTACAGTAAGTCAGACAGCATCTACAGAGAGAGCAAGCAAACGTTGAGTCTAAATGGTTCTTCAAAGCTGTAGTAATGTGGAGGGGACAGCGTTTATGCTATAGTCTGGGGAGATAGTGAGTGTAGATTGCTGGTGGAGAAAAGATGCTAATAGTTCAGATTAAGTGATCGGAATGCGAAAAAGGCAGAACAATGATATGTCTACTGCCAGACTTGAAAGGACAGACAGTCCCCCTGGGATTGGGGGAATGGGGGTGTGCACACACAGAGAGAAGATATGATAACAAGCTACGGAATAAATGGTTCACAATTTGATGGCGCTGAACTGAATATTAAGTCCATAAGGCTGTAAAGTGCAGAGTCTGAAGATGAGACGTCATTCCTCCAGCTTGCGGGATGATTCACTGGAACACTGTAGCATGCTGAGGAGAGAGATGTGGGCATATGAGCAGGAGGCGGTGTTAAAATTACTGGCTTTGAGTGGGTCAGAGTCATGTTTATGTACAGACCGGAGCTGTCCCTAGGCTAGTACATAAAAAGTTGCCCATAAGTCAACACTAATCATGCACGATATATCAAAAGAGTTAACGAAATAGATATTAAGAAAGCTGAACTCAGTGAAGTATAGAACAGCCCAAATTCTGCTATCAGAAAACTGCTAGAGTCAACATTTAAGAACAATGTCACTGGACACATCAACCATTTTCAATTGATCAGATACAGTCAGCATGAATTTGCAATAAGGTCATTGCTTATGAACCAGCGTATATACTGATGTAGTAAACAGGGTATTCGGTAATGCTGCTCATTACAGAAAAAAATTGGAAGCTTGTGTAATGAAAGGCAAAATAACTTGCTGAGAGAAGGGGCAGAAGACTTTGGATGATGCACAGATTAGTCAAATAGGCAAAACGTTACCTGCAAGGATCTGGGAGTGTCTTAACTACTCCCTATATACATTAATCACTTCGATGAGGGGAGAAAACTATATATCCAAATTTGCCATTAAAACAAGAAGTGGCATTGGAAGAAAGAAAGTGCAGAATTAGAGAGATGCACAGATTCAGCGCATCTAAAGGTTGAGCAAGAAATAAATTTCATTTGTTACGCTTCCTTACATCAAAGGATTACTCTCAGTTGCAGTTTTAACAATCAACAATGCTCTCTAATTTTCTTCATACTGGGTAATAACTCAACTTTCATTTGTTACATGCACAGTAGAAGTGGCATCCTGGTCCTTCACAAATGTTCGACATGCAGTTCAGCTGGTCTTCATGATTATAATGGTGCTGTAATGAGTGCAGATACCTTCGTGGAGGTTCCACTTGTGAGCTATTGATTGCTTCTTTACAGTTGAAGCTTGTGAAGCTATGTGGAATGATTAGAGTTTTAGTCCTGAATATTTGCCAACAGCTCTCTACCACAGCTGCAAGTATTTTTCTAGTTGCATTCTATTGAAAAAGAATTCTATACTTTTTCATGCTTTTTGGCATCTGCAAAATTTCAATGGTGTTTAAAGGTGAAGGATATCGTGTGGCCTTTCAGGTCAGGTACAGAGTAGACTGAGAACATAGCCCATTCAATTGAGGAAAACAAAATACTGATACATTTTTTGGTTTATTAGCAAAATGGAAACCCAGGGCTCTCAAAATCATGCATCTCCAAATCAAGTCACACACAAATTCACATTTGTAGAATTTCTGGTTGACCAATGCTAAGTGCACACTTTTCCCAAAGTATATAATCCAGGTGTCTAAATCTTGGAGTTGTGCACAAATTGATGAATTTAATATTCGCAATCCTCTAGTGTGCAGAGAAGAACTGTTGGAATTTCACCATCTCAAAAGACTGCAGTAATGATAAAGTTTTACCTTATCTGTTAATTCTTTTTAGTTTACTCAGTTACTTCAATGCAAGTCAGAAGAATCCAGGCACGCTGAAATGTTTAACACGTTTTAATTATTGCAGCCAACATCATCCCAAAACTTACCAAAGAGCATATTTACAGTTGGTCACTTGAAAATTAACAAGACATTGCTCGGTAGACTCCAGGTGATAGGAGGGCCTTCAAAGTCAGTGACACTTTGGATGCCTGAGTCTACATTTACTAATACAGGATATACAGTTTCTGTTGGCTTCTCAACTATGTGAACAACTCCTATGATACAAGCTCAATTGTTACATTTACAGATGAATTTTCATTAACCCAGTTAAATTCCTTGATTTACTTAGCAATACAATTAATGCCACTGCTTGAAGGCCACCACTGATTCAAATCAAGAGTTTAACACAAGTAAAACTGACGGATACTTAAATATAATGGAGTTGTTGTTTCAAATTTTTACTTTAAAATTGGTATAAAAGATTTAAAGTCAGAGTTGTACAGCAGGGAAACCTTCAGTTTCAACTCGTCCATGACGACCATTTATCCTAAGTTAATCTTGTCCCACTTGCCACCATTTCACCCATATCCCTGTAAATCCTTCCTATTCATATACCCATCCAGGTGCCTTTTAAATGTTGTAATTGTACCACCCTCCACCACTTCTTCTGGCTGCTCATTCCATGAATGAATCATCCTCTGCATGAAAACGTTGCCTCGTAGGCCGCTATTAAATCTTTCCCCTCTCATCTTAAACCTATGCCCTGTAATTTTAGAATCCCCTACCCTGAGAAAATGACTTTGGCTATTGACCCTATCCATGCCCCTCATGATTTTATAAACCTCGACAAGGTCACCACTTAGCCTCCAAAATTACAGGGGAAAAATGTTCCAGCCGACTCAGACTCTTCCTATAGCTCAAACACTCCAACACTGGCAACATCCTTGTAAAGTTGCAAAGATTGTTACAATCCAAGTATAAAAACTACACATGTTCAACCCACAATCAGCAGAAACATGGGTTAACTTGAGACCATTGCAATAACAAATGAAACATACTGCAAAACTTATTGCACTGTTGAAGAATTATTATAATATTGTTTTAAGTTCCCATTTAGATTATGACACATTTTGCAAGATATAAAGAGGTCGTGAAGCAATGCATTTGAAAATTGTCTATACACAAAGATTCAATGACATTTTGGTGGACACGTACTAGCAACAAGAGGATCTAATCAACAGAAAATGCTGGCGCATTCTGAAAGATGCCCAGAGAGCGTTAGCCAATAGCAATAAAAAGTGAGCTCAGCATCAGTTTTAAAAGAACTATAACCCAAAAGGACAGGGAAAATCTTGTCCTGGCACTTATGCCAAACAAACATAATTGTTTGGAATCAAGATAAATGCGAGATACTAACCTTTTTAGTCTTCCCTTTGCATCCAATTGTAGTACGTGTTAGTTCAGTTGTATACTTATTATGACCTGGAAAAGAACAACCTCACTTAATTCAGACCTGTATAGAATCAAAGAATCCCTACAGTATGGAAACAGGCCCTTCGGCCCAACAAGTCCACACCACCCCTCCAAAGTATAACCCACCCAGACCCATTGCCTTACCATATTATCCGATATTTACCAGTGACTAATGCACCTAACCTATACATTTGTGAACATTATGGGCAATTTAGCATGGCCAATTCATGAAATTGCACACTTTTCGATTGTGGGAGGAAACTAGACCACCTGGAGGGAACCCACGCAGACACGGGGAGAATGTGAAAACTCCACACAGACAGTTGCCCGAGGCAGGAATTGAACCCTAGTCCAGAATTGAAACAGAGTCCCTGGCGCTGTAAGGCAGCAGTGCTAACCACTGAGTCCCTGTGCCATCCCACCACGTCCAATATGCAGTTATAAAAGCAAATTTAAACGTATATGGAAACTATATTTCAGACAGATCAAATTGTGTTTTATTTGCACAAATTACCACACCATACAGGGATTATGAATGAAGCCAGGAACTTTGAGGGTCAGGGCCATTTACACCTCTAAACAAAAGTAGATGTTTTCCAGTGTGGTAAAGAGGGTACAAAATACAGCTGGTAATGTGAAATAAAAACAAAAATGCTAGAAATGTGCAGCAGATCTGGCAGCATCTGAATTGACCTTTGGCTATGAAAGTCATAGATTTGAAACATCAACTGCTTCTCTCTCCACTGATGTTGTTAGATCAGTTGAGTACCTCCAGCTTTCTTTTTTTTTTAAATTATAGGTAGTCCCCAGGTTCCAAACAGGTTCCATTCTGGTGTCCATTTGCAAGTAGAGATGTACACAACTTAGAACATAATGTAGGACAATATAAAGTACTTGTTTTTAAAGTAGAGGAAATTTTCTTATGTTGGATCTTTTAAAAAACTACATCCTTGTATGGGACTGCATTGGCACATATGAATATTTATAAGTCTACATGTTCATAAATCAGTGACCCCTGTACTGCAAAATGGTTAAAGTTCTTTCACACATTGATAAAATGTTCTGTGACCTTTTTAAGTTCAAATCCATTCAAATTTCAATGCAAATTCAAAATTTATTGTTAAGATAGCCAATTTAATTTAGATGGAAAGGACCTTCAACAGCTTTATCAAAGATGAGTATATAACATCATTTCTTTACAAATAAATGATGGATTGGAATCCAGCGGACCATCTTATGCTAAGACCTACAAACATGAAATGCTGATTTCCACTTTAGGTTTCACAGATGCCCTGCGTCACTGTTAGATGTGTCAAGGTTACTTTGAATTTTTCAGGTTGAAGGATGTCCATAATAGAAGCAATGCGACAGTTCACAGAAAAGGACAGGAGAAGAAAGAAAACATACAGCAAACAGAGGAAAAGACATTCAGTCGAGTGGGGGAATAAAGTGGTGAAGGCAATTAGAAGAAATTGAGAGAGAATGAGGGTAGAAAAGGAAAACAAAAGGAGAAAGAATGTTGTAAAATAATTCCAATGCAGCTTTGGTGGTCTGTAGTATGTGAAGAGAAATACTGAATATAGGGTGGGTTGCAGGGGACAGAGAGAGAGAGAGAGTGCGAGAGAGAGAGAGAGAGCGAGAGAGAGAGAAGAGCTTTGCAGCTAGCAAGTAGATTAAAGCAAATATACAGGCATAAAGATGAGTGGCACAGCACGAATCCAAGTCAAAGAGCAGCCACTTTATTTATAGCGCCCTTAAAGAGGAGAACATCTCAAATCATTTCACAGGAGTATTATAAAGCAAATTTGACATCCATTCAAATAATGTAACATTAGGATAGTCTGCCAAAAGTTTGGGAAAAGAACAAAGGTTTTCACGTATGCTCAAGTGACCAGATTTAGAGGAGTTAAGTAACTCAGGGGTTCTGAGACTAGAGGAAATTACAGTGATTGGGCGAATGGGGAAAAGACCTGGGATACCAATATTAAGATGACAATTCTAAAAGGTAGACGCTGCTCACATGAAGTTATGATTTGGAGATGCCGGTGTTGGACTGGGGTGTACAAAGTTAAAAATCTCACAACACCAGGTTATAGTCCAACAGGTTTAATTGGAAGCACACTAGCTTTAGGAGCGACGCTCCTTCATCAGGTGATAGTGGAGGGCTCGAGTGTAACACAGAATTTATAGCAAAAATTTACAGTGTGATGTAACTGAAATTATACATTGAAAAATTGATTGTCTGTTAAGCCTTTCAACTGTTAGAACACAGTGATAGTTTCACTTCTTGCATGTGTAAATCACAAAACCATTTTTTTTAAAACTTGCATTCTCGAATTACCTGTTAACAATGATGATAGCTAGACAATAGGTTGAAGGTGTTGGACCCGTGTTCTCTGTCAATGCCATGATGTTTAGATTGATTCTAATCTAAAAAGTGAGATAACAGAGTTTTACATAAATTCATGCAGTTTTTGAGCTCAGAGTTCTACATGAATGCATGCAGCTTTTGAGCAAAGTACAATGTAACTCTGCAAATACAAATTCACCCCACAAAATATATGTGTGCATGTGGGTCTTTGTCTGTCTGGGGTGGGGGTTGAGAGTGTGAGAAAGTGTGTGTGTGTGTGTGTGTAGT
>NC_057712.1:29061432-29072475 GCF_004010195.1 Chiloscyllium plagiosum
TGGTGATAGCTAGACAATATTTTGAAGGTGTGGGCCCACACCTTCAACATATTGTCTAGCTATCACCATTGTTAACGGCTAACCAGAGAATGCAACTTTAAAAAAAGGTTTTGTGATTTACACATGAAAGAAGTGAAACTATCACTGTATTCTAACAGATGAAAGGCTTAACAGACAATCAATTTTTCAATGTATAATTTCAGTTACATCACACTGTAAATTTTTGCTATAAATTCTGTGTTACGATCGAGCCCTCCACTATTACCCGATGAAGGAGTGTCGCTCCGAAAGCTAGTGTGCTTCCAATTAAACCTGTTGGACAATAACCTGGTGTTGTGTGATCTTTAACTTTGTACATGAAGTTAATGCAGGACAACAAGCCAAGGACTGATAAGCAAGTGGAATTTGGCACAGATAAGGACAAGACAGCAGTATTTTGAATGACTTTTACTGAAAGTACAACATGACAGATCAGGCAAGAGTTTGCTGGGATACTCAATTCAAGCAGCAGGATAAGAATTTCAGCAGTAGATGAGCTGAAGCAGTGGCAAGTTGAACAATGTTACTTCTCAGATTTGCATTACAGTTAGCATTGCTATAAGGTGGTAGTTCCATTCTTGCGCAGTCCCAAGATTAAGAAAATCACGTAACAGCAGCACCATTTAAACTAATGGAGCTGGAATCGCGTTATAGCTAATACACATTTTAAAAGTTTGCACTTAGAAACAGTGCCTCCAGTTCGCCAAATGCATTACAACAAATTAGTATTAATGAAATGCACGTTATAGCAAAGCGATCTACAGATCGATTTCAGCCCATTAGTTTAAATGTGCAATTTTCTTATGACACGAGATCGTATGAGAACGGAACTATCATGCTATAGCAGAACCGACTATACCACATTGTTTAAGATTTGATGCATGGGTTACCTGTTAATTCAGTGAAGGGCTGTCAAGTATGCTTTTGTCATAATTAATTAAAAGACATTATATTGCTATTATAGCACCACTTACAGGTGTATTATCTTTCGATTGTTGTTAAATTTCGATTCATTGTTTTTAAATCTAAATTCGATTGGAGTTGGCAAATTCATTTCTACAAACTTTTACATCACCCAAACCCTCCCCGCCCCAGCCCAGTGGTACTTAAAACAAAAGAACAATTCCAAATATCTTTATCTTGCTCAAGGCTTGGAGTAGCACTAGTTAAAACTACTCTCTGCGTCGGTAATGCAGACATATAAGAGAAGTAAACAAGAAAATATGAAATACTGGATAGCTTACTGTGTTAAGAAAAGCTGACAGCAACTACTTATAAAACAAATTGGTTGCATTTCCAGTCTTTTTGATCGTGCAATTGAAACTTTGAATCATTGACTTTTAAACATCAGCTTCAAAAGAATACTTCAAGGAGTCACAGAGTCATAGAGATGTACAGCATAGAAACAGACCCTTCGGTCCAACCTGTCCATGCCGACCAGATATCCCAACCCAATCTAGTCCCACCTGCCAGCACCCGGCCCAAATCCCTCCAAACCCTTCCTATTCATATACCCATCCAAATGCCTCAAATGTTGCAATTGTACCAGCCTCCACTACATCCTCTGGCAGCTCATTCCATATATGTACCACCCTCTGCATGAAAATGTTGCCCCTTAGGTCTCTTTTATCCATTAATTCTAAATTCAAAGCAGAGTATCAACCAAACAACGCTTCCTTTTTCAAAGCATTATTCAAACATCAGTCATCCACAAACATTGGTTTCTTGGTTCCTCCCCATTCTGAGGAATCTGTGATGCGCTTTGCATACCAAGCGCATCAGTTGTGTTTTAAGTTATAATTTACATGCACACAATTTTCCAAGTGGTTTTACTCAATTTATTAAATCGATATAGTGCAATCTTTCTACATTCCCAAGGCTGATCTCACACAATACAATAAGAGGGAGAAGAAACAGCACTGAATGCACCATCTCCAAGGTTTTCTCCAAATTAACCAATATAACTTTGAAATATATCAGCATTCCATCTTTATCAGGTCAACATCTTGGACCTTTCAAACCAACTAAAGTGTGGCTGTGTCTTCACCATATGGACAGCAGTGGCAGAAGTTTACAGTCGACTGCCAGCCCTCAGGGAATTTTGGGCTTTCCAATAAATGCTGTCATTGTTAGCTAAGCAAACAAATTAAAACCAAGGGCAAAAGGTAGCTGATAATGGAATGGACAGCAAAAGTTCAGTGTGAAGGAACAAAGGGCAAATGGGGCCGAGCAAAATATGGAAGATAAAACAGATTGCTCTTTACAATATATAAAATTACAACACTACTATAAGGTGAAACAAGTAAAATAAAACCCTGTTTGCTTTGAGGTACATATAAATAAAATATTACAAGTGAAATAATATTATTCTCAAATTGAGAAAAGACCAAACTTTGTTGCTATTTGTAGGTACACAATTTCTCAACTTGGTTTTTAAAAAGTTTTCTCAATATAATCAGAACTGAGAATGACTTAAGCGTAAAACAATAGAGGTGCTCAATCTGAAACATTATTCGGTGACCTCTGCTGGTAGCAGCTTGAATAGCCAACAAATCAGGTGTTTTAGTGTAAATCTTTGCTGGACCTTTGTAAAATCTGTCCAGCTTACCCCTATATGTCTTCCATTTATCTGGAAATCCGTGATTTATCCATAGAAACTTTAACAGAACAGAGCACGGGGAGAGTTATAAAACTTCACAGGCAGTTAAGGACAGGGATATGACCGAAACATTAATCAAGGAAAAACTACATTGTGGTTTGATCTGGCTGACTACATCAGATGGAAATTTTGCTTTGGCTTATATGCATGAATTAATTTCTGTAAATTATGCAAATCTTTGTCAATTTTTTTTATCAGCTGATCATTCACTGCTGAGGTTTGTTCACTGTACTTCAAAACAAAAGATTTTTAAGCTTAAATTCCTTCGCTGTATTCCAAATATCCTTTAAAAGCAAGTCTACAAATAAGCATAACTTACTTCAAAAGCAACCTTGAGTATAAGAAAAGTAGTTACAAATGATGAAGAGGAACTATAAAGACAGTTATCGGATTCAAATATGTGCAGTTGTATATTAATACCTTAACTAAATATCAGTAATACTGTTGAGCTAAAATTTGTCAGTATTAAATAATTTTTAAAAAGACTTCTTTAAAACAGGAAAAATAAATATATAGCAAAATAATTTGTTCTTTTTCAGGGTGACCATGCAAACAATGATAGGTCTTTTCACTCTAAGATTTGTGTTGGCAAAAATTGACATGTAGATTGTCCACTGTTTCGGCTAGAGTTAAGAATAGGTTTTGATCATATAGAAATGACTATAGTCTGACTGAAGAATACTCCACTATTTGGCAAGCAGACTTTACCACCTGATAACAATAATAGCATAAATAAGGAACAATTTGATTGCTTTTTACAAAATGTAATCAAATGTAATCACATACTTTGGCAGGGTTCATTAAGATGCTTATCTTCCATATCATTGCCAGTGGTTAAGATTTCTTTAGATAACACATTCTTTTGGTGATGTCGTACTTTTTCCATTTCATTTTGCTCCTTATTCAACTGATCGGTAAACTTTAGAGAGTTGTTTTTTGTTTCATTATGCAAATTTGATGAATGATTTACTCCGCTCCTATGATCATAAAAATAAGTTGGAGGAGAATCATTTGAAAATAAATCAAATTTTCTTTCTCCATTACCCTTGGGAAAACCTGATCCTTTCTTCAAAGACAATTTATTGCTTGGCAATTCCTCTGATTCATCAAGAAAATGTTCAAGTAGTTGTTTTATACAAAACTTCCTTCGGTTATGAATTCTTGTAGCTACTGGATGTTGTGCATCATTTTGTTTATGAGGGTTATTATTGTCAATTACTGTAATCATATTCAAAGATTCATTCGAATTACAAACACCAGGATTCAGCTGCTCTGAAGCATTGAAATTTGTCATAACCTTCATTCTCTTTGTTCTAGCTATAGAACTTGACCGATTGGTTCCTTGTAGTTTTCTCTTCTGCTTAACACATACAGAATTTATTTTGGGAGGACTTGGTGATTCAGGTGGAAACACACGTAATGGTAGTCTTGACTTACTTTGACCATTCAAATTGTCAGGAGAAAAGAAGTCCTCATATACCTCCGACATGGAGTAATCACAAGGGGATCTGCTTGAAAAAGGTCTTGCTTCAAATAATTCATTTCTAGTAGGTGTCACATGATCAAACTGGGGTTCACATAAGTCACTATTTTTCTTAGAGCTAGTTGGATTTTTTTTACTTGAAGAGGAATATTTGTGCTTCAAAGGTGAGATATTACTTTTATGATGTACATTCAACATGGAGTTCATTTCTGCAATATCACCTTCTTTAACAGAGCTGGATACTTGCCCTGGGGGTGGCAAATTTCTATTTGCTTTGCTTATAATATTATAAACTTTAAGTTCCTGCGTTGCATGGTCCAAAGCCTGTAGATATCCTCCTTCAGAATATTTTCTATTCCTTTGCACATTACATGAACTTGTTGATGTGCCAGTGCCATCAGATGAAGCCAAAGAACTCCTTTCCTTCGGAAAAACTAATTTTGTTGCTGCAACTGTTTTTTTAGTTCTCCTCATTGAGGTTTTGTTGATTAAATCACAATTAGCTGACAGCAAATGGAAACGGTCAGCCAAAGATTCAGGTGTGGAAAGTTGGTCTACTTGTTCTGCACAAGCATGTATGGAAACTAGAGATTTACTTTCATTACTAAAACTTCCACAAGGATCATTAGTTGATGTATATTCTGAACCAGTTGCTTGATTTTCTGTAAAAAAGAATATTTCTATTACACTAAGTTACACTACAAAAGTATACAAATATAATTAGGAAAACATGCATTACTGTACTTTTTACTGTATAAACTTAACAAGAGATATTACGAAAACAAAATTATTATAATGAATTACGAATGCACCCAAGGTGATATAGTTAAATTAACTGATGGCAGTAACCTTGTGCGGAGGTAGCCAAACAGAGATTCTAGATTCACCTAACGCAATTGAATCTTTACAAGTCCTTTAATACCACAAAGCGCCTATTTTATGTACTGGTTAAATTTCACACATGCTACTCACATTCAAGCTATCATAAACTTACTAACTCATCTAAAATTAATTGTAATCTTAGTTTACATAACATACACAAAAGAACAATTGCATGTAATCAATTTCCTTATCCTCCATAACTATACAGTACAATAAAGACAGAACATGCCAAATCTTGAACACTGGTTCATCTTTACTTAAGCTTCTGAAACAAGCTGATCTAAAATAATAGCTATATGCACAAGCTGTATCAAAAGGAGTTTTTTTTATTAAACAGAGAGCGTGGCTAAGTTAGATCTTTGCATTCGTTTGTGCTGTAGAAAAGTCAGTTACTTACATAATAGTAAAGGTGGAGGAAGCAGTGACATTGGTTAGGACAAAAATAGATAAGGAGGTATTTAACAATGTACCGCCATCAGATTAGAAATGACACCCAGACCACAACAAAATTGAGGTACTAGAGGTAATTAATGGTGAAAATAGTAGCAGATGTGGCCACATTCTATTTTTATTGTGACATGGGAAAGATACCAGGGAACTGGATACTTGTATGCATTATAGACTCAGCTAGACCACTCAAAAGCAGGCAGCCCAGACCAAAACTTTGCAATTTGTTTCAGTAAGTGTACAGTGAAAATCACCCGGATTAAGTTAGCGAGATTGACTACCAGGTTTAATTCACAAAATTACACAATGTAACACTAAGAACAGAATAAAGAACCCCTACAGAACTCAGTCTATCCAAACTAGACTTAAATATGCAGTTCCAAATATACATGACAGTCCAAATAAGCAAACTCCTTTAAAACAGTACAGAAAAGGGTCAGACAATCACAGGTTGAAGTTAGAAGGGCAGAACAGAGAGTTTCCACACAGCTCACTGTTGAACTCCCAGCCAGTTCTGGACTGAACTGAACTGCTCAGCTAGAGAGCTGACCACTCCCCTTTCATTCTACAGGTCACTTCTAAAACATGACCACTTTGGCCTGAAGTTTCATCTGTTTACATATAAACACAAAGGCCTCTCAAAGTCCTTTTCATCTCTGTACCAAACCAGTTTGATAGAAGCCCGGCCTGGTTTATTACCCCTCTGAAAAAAAATCAAGAATAGACAGAGCCAAGGAACAGCTTTTAGGAAAAAAAAAGGACTAGCTTTGTGACATATGCATTTACAGCAGTTCAAATGCAAGGAGGACAACATCCTTACTGCTATAAATTTCACAAAAGAGAACAATAGACTCCCCTTCCTAGATGTCACAGTGGAACGAACAGGTAATGGAGAACTGCAGACCAGCATCTATAGAAAAGCAACACAGAGATCAGATACTTAACTACAGAAGCAATCATCCAGATACCCACAAACAGAGCTGCATCAGGACATTATTTAAATGGGCCGCAACACACTGCAGCACCCAGGAATGACGAGCTACAGAATAAAAATACTTATTCAAGAATAACAGATACTGATAAACACACTCCGCCGATTCTTGAAGAACAAACCCCAACGATGACACAACACACCCAGAAACCCGAGCCACACTACCATACATGAAAGATATCTCGGAGATGACAACCAGACTACTCCGACCTCTTGGCATCATGGTAGCCCACAAATTTATCAACACACTGAAACAGCTACTGATGAGCATAAACGACCGTATACTAACAACCAGCAAAACTAATGTAATTTACAAAATACCCCACAAGGTCTGTAACAAACATTACATTGGACAGACAGGCAGAAAACCGAAACTCCATCAATAAACATATCGATTTGGACCCCATTTACCAAACTCTGAGAAAAAGAACTTGAAATGATATCACCCAACTTAACAGGCCAAGACACAAACAGAAAGTGGGACAGAACACCACCGCTTCACCGGAGGCTTACTGATAATACCTAACATGGTGATGGATTGCCTGAGAACAAATCTTCCAGTTCAGCGAGCAAACTTACAACCTGAACTGCATCCTGACCTACAAATCTTCTCAAAAATCGCAAACCTGTCTGTGATCCTGACCAGAGAGGCCCCTCTCAACTGTTTGTTCGACTGTGCCACACCCTGTTTTACAGCACAACTAGTCATGCTTGTGGTATGATCACCACCTTGAACCTACTATTGATCACATTCTTTGCCTCCTGTATGCCCTTCAGTGCTTCCAACTGCTGCTCCAACCAACCCATGCCATTTGATTTTGGTTTTTGGTTTACCCAAAGTTTGACACAGGTGTAGCACAACTTCCCTACTTTTAGTTCTCTCCCTCCAGAAAAAAGACTTCGATAGTGGTCTTCCTTTCTTATGGCCTTGCTAGCTTGTGGCATCACAGTCACAGAGATGTACAGCACGGAAATACATCCTTCAGTCCAACTCGCCCATGCAGACCAGATATCCCAAACCAATCTAGTCCCACTTGCCAATACCCGGCCCATAACCCTCCAAACCTTCCCATTCACATACCCATCCAGATTCCTTTTAAATGTTGCAACTGTACTAGCCTCTACCACTTCCTCCATCAGCTCATTTCATACAAGCACCACCCTCTACGTTACAAAGTTGCCCCTTAGGTCTCTTTTATATCTTTCCCCTCTCACTCTAAACCTATGCCCTCTAGTTCTGGACTCCCCCATCCCAAGGAAAAATTCTTGTCTATTTACCCTATCCATGATTTGGAGATGCCGGTATTGGACTGGGGTGTACAAAGTTAAAAATCACAACACCAGGTAATAGTCCAACAGGTTTAATTGGAGGCACACTAGCTCTCGAAGCGTCGCTCCTTCATCAGGTGTTAGATCACCTGATGAAGGTGCAATGCTCCGAAAACTAGTGTGCCTCCAATTAAACCTGTTGGACACCTCGTGTTGTGTGATTTTTAACTTTGTATACCCTATCCATGCCCTTCATAATTTTATAAACCTCTATAAAGGTCCCCCGTCAGTCTCCAATGCTCCAGGGAAAACAGTTCCAGCCTATTCAACCTCTCCCTATAACTCAAATCCTCCTTGCATATCTTTCAAACTTGTATTTCAACATCCTTCTGTGTCTCTTCCCTACCAAGACATGAACTTCCTAAAAAATAAATGACTTCCCAATTCTTCTTATCAAAATGCACCTCATTTATTTCAAATTGAACTTCAGCTCAGCATAGAATGTAGAGGACATGGGAAGAACAGCATACAGTATAGTACAGCACAGGAACTGGCCCTTTGGCCGGCTATGTCTATGCCGACCATGATGCCATTATACACTAATCTCACCCATCTGCACATGCTCTGTATTCCTCTATTCCCTGCCTGTTCAAGTGTCTGTGTAAATGCCTCAAACTTGCTCTTGTTCCTACAATCTCCCCTGGCAGCCTGTTCCAGACACCTATCTGCAAGAAACAACTTGCCTCTCCTTAACCTTTTCCCTTACCTTAAACCCATGTAACCTCATATTTGATATTTCCACCCAGGGAAAAAGACTCAAATTATCCACCCTATCCATGCCTCTCATTATTCTGTAAACTTCTACCAGGTCATCCCTCAGTTTCTGAGGCTCGAGGGAAAACAATTCAGTTTGTCCAACTTCTCCTTATAGTTTACAAACCCCAATCCAGATTACATTCAATAAATGTCTTTTGCACCCCCTCCAAAGTCTCCACAACATTCCGACAGTGTGGTAACCAGGATCGAACATAATACTTCAAAAGTGGCCTAATTAAAGTTTTACACGGCTGCAACATGACCTGCTAACTCCTTTACTCAATGCCCTGACCGATTAAGGCATCCATGCTGCACATGTTCTTTAACACCTTATGCACTTCTGTTGGCACTTTTAAGAAGCTGTGAACTTGTACTTCAAGATCCCTCTATATACCAATGCTCAGAAGGGTCCTGCCATTTACCGTATATCTTGCATTTGACCTCCCAAATGCATGACTTCACACTTGTCCACATTAAACTGTCCAACTTTTCAAATGATCCATAACCTGCTGAATCCTTTGACAACCTTCCTCACTATCCAAAACTCCACCAATTTTTGTGGCATCTACAAATTTACAAATCAGACCACCTACATTTTCATCCAAAACATTTATACATATTACAAATAACAGAAGTCCTAGCACTGATCCTTGCAGAACACCACTGGTTACAGGCCTCCAGTCAGAAAAATCTCTCTCAAAAACTATGCTCTGTCTTCTCTGATCAAGCACATTTTCTATCCAACTTACCAGCTCATCATGCATCCAATGGACGAGCCTACCATCACAGATCTTGTCAAATACTTTAGTGAAACCCATGTAGACAACATCCACTCCCTTATCCTCAATCATCTTTGTCACTTCCATAAAAAAATTCAAATTTGAGAGACAACATCAAGGAGGAATTGGCTTCCTTCAACAAATCAACCTGATTTCCTCAGTTGAAAACAAGTTTCTTTGTTTTTGAATCTCAAAAGCTCGGATTCAATTTTTAACTTTAAAATTTGTATGGCTTGGGCAAATCAAGAGAACAATTTAATCTTCTACAATAAGATGGAGAAGGAAAGTAGCTAACTGTTACATTATGTCGGGGGAAAACTGCAATAAACCCCCCCAAAATGCATGTTGGAATTCTGAAGCAAAGACTACACCTTTTCCAACAGTACATAAGAAATTTGAAGGAGTCAGAGAAAAGCAAACAATGATGTTTTGCTTTAAAATTGGGCTCTAGATAGCAAGAATACCCTCACAAAGTGGGATGAAATAAAATTGATAAAATAATCTGCCTTTAAAGTACAAAGAGGCATTGAGGATTTTGATCTAATCAGGTTATCTGATCTCACTCATCAATACTGAATTAAAAATTCAAAACGAATACACCTTAAGCAAGGCTAGAGAAGAATTTTCCACTCCAAAAAAAAGTGCTGAAAATGTGCAAAAACATCCTTTCAAAAACAGTTGACAGAGTGCTAAAAAATATCTTTAGAAGATAGGCCTGGAACTGAGCTTGTATATTAATAGAATAAAAACAGAGATTGTCACATTGCTCCTGAAACACTTTAAGATGAATATCAGATCAGTAAGGAGCTGTTACCATTGAAAGGCAATCACAAAAATTATTATTCGAAAGGTGTTTCATTTGAAAGAGTACATAAGCTTCCTTCAGGAGTGGTAAAAGGTGTAATGGATTCCTTAGTGCACTTGGTCAAGGTAAACAGCACACAGGCTGAAAGGAATTAACCTTGTCCATACTTTATAATGTTTCTTATATTGCTCGTGTACAATTTTCAATAACTCAACTTAACATAACGTTAAAACATGTTCAGAACATCAGAGTTAGGACTTTTCCACAACCAAACAAAATAGATGAAAGATTACTGCAGGACATGACTTTGTGGAGGAATCTCAGACTAAACTTAACTCAAAATTTGTCAAGTTTTAAACTATCTTTTGCTGCTGTATACAACTTTTCAGCCTACAGATTTTTTTTTCTCACCTTAATTGCCTTGTTTAATTTTAGAGAATCTAAGTCTGTTTTCTCAGATTAAACCGTGGTATCCTGATATTGAGACCCCTGTTTCTGGACTCCACAATGAGCAAAAATATCTTCCCTGCATCTGATCTGCCCAGCCCCGCTTGGTAGAATTTTGAGTGTTTCAATCAGATCACTATTCGTTCCTTGTAAATTCTGGTAAATACAGACCAAAATGTGTTGCTGGAAAAGCGCAGCAGGTCATGCAGCATCAAAGGAACAGGTGAATCGACGTTTCAGGCATAAGCCTTTCTTCAGGAATGAGGGGGGTGTGCCAAGCAGGCTGAGATAAAAGGTAGGGAGGAGGGGCGTTGGGAATACGATAGGTGGAAGGAGGTTAAGGTGAGGGTGATAGGCAAGAGAGGGGGTGGGGGCGGAGAGGTCAGGAAGAATATTGCAGGTCAAGAAGGTGGTGCTGAGTCCGAG
>NC_057712.1:29072941-29114068 GCF_004010195.1 Chiloscyllium plagiosum
TATCTTAGCCTGCTTGGCATACCCTCCTCATTCCTGAAGAAGGGCTTATGCCCAAAACGTCGATTCTCCTGTTCCTTTGATACTGCCTGACCTGCTGCGCTTTTCCAGCAACACATTTTTAAGCTCTGATTTTCAGTATCTGCAGTCTTCACTTTCTCATAAATACAGACCAAGTCAAACTAAGTCCTCCTCATATGAAAAGCTGGCCATCTCTAGTATCATCCTACTCAAAATCGGTTGCACTGCCCCTACGGCAAGTGCACAACACTTCGGGTGTGGTCTCACCAATTTAACTTTGTCAAGATCCCACATGGGAAGCTTAAACATTCATGGGATCTACGGTAACTTGGCAAGATGGAGCCAAAATTGGCTTAGTGAGAGGAGACAGAGGGTGGGGATAGAAGGCAGTTTGTACACTGGTCTCCAGTCATAGTGTCATACCACAGGGCTCAGTGCTGAGTGCGAATGCATGGCAAAATACCAAAAAGCTCAGTGGAACAGAGGTACATGTCTCAGATCTCTGAAGGTAGCAGGACAGGTTAGTAGGGTAGTTAAGGAGGCAAATAGAATGCTTGTTTTTATCAGTCATGTCATCGATTCCAAAAGCAGGGACGTCATATTGCAGCTGTAAAGAACTTTGGTTAAGCTGCAGCTTGAAAACTGTGTGCAGTTCTAGCAATCACACTATAGGAAGGATGTGATTGGACTGGAAAGGACACAAAGATGATTCACCAGGATGTTGCCTGGGAAGAAGCATTTCAGCTATGAAGAGAGGCTGGATAAGCTCCAGTTGTTTCCTCTGGCATAGAGAAGTTTGAGGGGGACTTATTAAAAGTACCAAGTTACGAGGAGCATAGACAGGGTGATTAGAAATTAGCTGTTCTTCTTAGCTAAAGGGTCAGTTACAAGAAAGTGGAATTTTAAAATGAAAGGTAGGAGGTTTAGAGGGGATTTGAGGAAAAAGAAATTCACCCTGAAAAACATTGACTGAAAGGATAGCAGAAGCTAGAAACCTCAGGACCTCTAAAAACTACTTGGCTGAGCACTTGAGGTGTCATAATGTTCAAGGCCTACTGCAGGAAAGAGAACTAGAGTAGATTGTTTGATTTGATTTGACTTGTTGCCAATTGTACCTAAGTACAGTGAAAAGCTTTGTTTGCAAGCAGTACAGGCAGATCATAGTAAGCAAGACAATACAGATCATAGGGTGCCAAAAAAAAACTTGAATAGAGTAAGACATATAGTATACACCACACAGGACGTGCGCTAGGCAAGATCAACATTATTTGAAGTTAGAGTCCATTTATCAGTCTAATAATAGCAGGTAAAAAGCTGTTCTTGAACCTGCTGGCTTGTGTTCAAGCTTCTGTATCTTCTGCCTGACGGAAGAGGTTGTAGGAGATAATTGTAGTATATTTTTGGCAGTACAGACTTAAATTAGCCAAAGGGTCTCTTCTAAGGATTGCAGGATTCTAAGACATCATTACTTCTGAAGTGAAATCCTCCACCAATGAAGTCTAGTATCGCATTTGTCTTCCTAATTGTTCGCTGCATCTACCCTTCTGCTTTCATTAATGTGTGTACAAGGACACTCTGATCCCTTTGTCGGTCCACATCTCCAAGGATATCACCACTTAAATAATAGTTCTGTTTATAATTTTATAACTTTACATTTAGCCATATCGCGTCATTTGCCCTTCTCAATAACTCAATTTGTCTAAACTGCCTTGAAATCTCCCTGCACTATCAAACCTCGATTCCCCCAAGTTGCGTCATTAGCAAACTTCGAAATGTTGCAAATGATTCCCTCATCAAGTCTTCTCTAACTGACTCAAGAACTTTTCCCATTACTGATGTTTGCCTAACTGGTTTTCAATTCGGTTTACCTTCCTCTTTTTAAATAGTCTGATTACATTTACCACCCTCCATCTGTAGAATTTGCTCACGAGTCTATAGAATTTTAGAAGCATTGAATATAAGAAAGCGAATACACCACTGTGCCATTTGAACCTGCACCACTATTCACTATGATCATGGCTGATCATCAAACAGTACCCATTTCTCACTTTCTCTCCATACTCTTTGATCTCTTTAACCCCAAGAACTATACCGAATTCCTCCTTGAAAATATTCAATGATTTAGTTTCAACTGCTTTGAGACAGAAAATTGCACAGGTTCATCACTATTTGAGTGAAGCAATTTCTCCTCAACTCAGTCCCAAATGGCTTTCCCCATACCTTCAGTCTGTGACCCCTTGTTTTGGTCTCCCCATACATCAGGAACATCTATTTTACATTTACCCCTCTGGTCCTATAGTATTTTATAGGCATCTGTGAGCTTCTCCCTCATTCTTCCAAACTCCAGTGGATTTTGACCTAACTAACCCAATTTCTCTTCACAAATTAGTTCTGTCATCTGAGAAATGAATCTGGTAAACCGTTGTTGCACTTCCTCCAGAGCCAGAACATCCTTCCTCAGATAAGGAGACTGCACACAAAACTCAAAGTGCAGCAAAACAACACTGCTCCCGTACCTAAGCTCTCATTATGAAGGCCCTGGACGCCATTTCCATTTTGGAAGGATATAGATTATCAACCCCGGTGATTTGTCAGCTTTTAACACCATTAAATTCCTCAGCACTCTTTTTTTGAACTGACACTGATTTTTTTCAATTTCACCCTCTCAGGTTTGCTAAAGTTTCTGTGACATCAGTTGTATCCTGTTTTATGCAGACAGAACCAAAGTATGGGTGCTCAATTCTTATGCCATTTTTTTGCTGCCCTTTGTAATTTCCCTGCCTTCTGATTGAAAGGGATGGACACTTGTCACTTGTAATCTTTTTCTCCTCACATATTTCAAAAGTTTTCATGCTTACAATTAGCTTACCTTTTGGTGTTATTGATGGAGATTCCCCAAGGGATGGTTGGCAAAGTGATGCAGCAGAGCCTGATATTGTTGTTTGAGACATTTGGGAAGCTGAAACAAGAACAGATGAATTACACATCAGAATTAGATAGCCTTCAAAAGAGAAAGAAAATTGCAAGGCTATGTCGAAAACACAGGGGAAGTGCCAAGTCCCTCTTGCTGGCAGACAGCATGGACATGATTGGCCAAATGGCCACCTTTTGAGCAGCAAACATTCTATGTCTTACTATTTTTATAGTAAACTGATGGCTGTATGTAATGCTTTGTGAAGAGATTCCCAATTAAATTCAAACCAAAACATGAAAGATTAAGGAGATGAATGCACTACAATCAATCTAGCAAGATCACTGGGTTATGATCCCAGCTCATGGTCAAACTTGAAAAGTCAGATTCCAGGGTAAAACTTGGTTTGATAGATCTTAAGTTTATATTTTTCTTTTGGTTTCAGTGGTGTTTAGTCACTGAACACATCCATGAGGCTATCAATGTTCTTTAACAGACAAACACAAATTTATTACAGGAAAAAAACAAAAATGAGAATTTAGAAAGATATTAACATAAATAAAACCAAGTTTCAGCCCCTTTCCTAGTACTATCCTTTATAGCTATTCATTCCTAGTCAAATAGCTCTCCTATCATTACTATTTAATTTGTTACATAACTGATTCTTTCCAGTTTTGATGCCTTGCAGTAATTCAGTTCTGAAAGCCAAGAAAACTTCTTTCCAGTTCTTAGGACCCTAGAAATGCTCTCTTCCAGTTCAGATCGTCTAACCCTCCTTTCAGGTTTGACGCCTTGAAAACTTCGTAAACTAACGTGCCTTTGTTAACGCAAACATGTTCTAAACAAAAATCTGACTCTTCTGACTACTGATGGCCCCAGTACCTTTCTTTGTCTTAAAAGGTCAACGGTTCTTCAATTAACACCGTTGGCATCCAAAGGTTTCACAATTCTAAGTGAACATGGGATTTATGTAGCTAATCCACTGTTCCAAATCACTTTCTGTCTCAATTTAAAAACCTTCATAGAACAAAAAAAATCACAAATCTACTTTTCTTATACTCTAAAATTTATGTTCAAAACGATATTATAATATATATATATGTATATATATAAAATTATAGTTACACATTTCAGTCACAATTATCAACAAAGGAAGGTAATGTGTTTCATAATATTTCAGCCACTAGCAAACATCAGCTGACAGCAGAAAAAAAAGCAAGGACTCAGCCTCATGATTCAATTCGGTCACAACTAAGCTATACCACAATTCCATCAATCCAGTTTGCTTCTGTAATCCTTAATAACTTCCTTAAGAATAATCAACCTGTAATTTTTAATTTCCAATTGATCCAGCCTCAACAGCTTTGTGGGAAGAGTTTTAACAATAATGTCAAAGCAGATCATGAAGACCATTGATGAATGTAGTACACGGAACAAAGGTGAATAGTAGTAACTACAATTGATCTTGAAGCAAAAACAAACAAAAAAAATTTTTCAAGGGGATTTTTATTTATTGAATAGCATGAAAATCAAAATGTACTCAGAAGAATAAAAGTGATAGAACTGAAGTAGTGAAATCTGAAAGAAATCACTGAAAAACTAAGGAATTATTAGCATGGTTAGTATTGGACAGTATCAGTACAGGGAGGAACAGAACATAGAAGGGTGAAGACTTGGAAAGATAACAAACAAATGAAAATCAAGTCAGAGGTTGAGTATTAACAATAGTACAGATTAAGCAACATATTTTGGCAAGACATTAGCAAATTCTGTACGAGTGCACTGTGCCAGCCCCAAATTCTTTGGAGTTCAAGAGATATGTTAATATGTAAAGTGAAGAGCAACGGTGCAGGTGTACATCGCACAAGCAAAAAGACCATCCATCAAACACCTATGCCACAGTCCACATGAGCATAAAAGTTATGTTTTTAGAATCCTGATCAACGTTTAGCCCGTAATTAACATTACAAAACACTCTCACTTGATGCTGAGTCAGAAGGTGTGAGTTTGAGGCCCACTCCACAGACTGATCTTAAAGTTTAATGGCTCAATGGAGAATGCAAGAGTGTGTGCCATGAGCAGTATCAGGCATACCTAGAAATGAGGTATCAACCTGGTGAAGCTACCAAACAGGACTACTTGTAAGCACCAAGTGATACAGAGGTAAGTGACTCAACAACCACCCAACATCAAAGCTCTGCAGTCCTGTGCTATCCAGTCAAGACTGGGGACGAATAATTATAAGCTCACTAGAGGAGGCCCTACAAATATCACCATCCTCAATGATGGAAGATCATAACACATCAACCTAAGACATAAGAGAAGCATTTGCAGCAATCTTCAGCCAGAAGTGGCAAGTGGGTGATCTATCACAGCCTCCTCCAGTGGACCCCAGCATCACAGATGCCAGTCTTAGCCTATTTGACTCAGTCCACATGATATCAAGAAACAATTGGAGGCATTGGATATTGCAAAGGCTATGGGCTCAGACAATAGTTCTAAAGACATGCTCCAGAACTTGCCACTCCCATAGCCAAGTTGTTCCAATAAGTTTTACCAGACAGGAAAGATTTCCATCTTTTTCCTGTACATAAAAAGCAGGACAAATCCATCCTATCAGGCTACTCTCGATCAGCAACAAAGTGATGGAAGGTGTCATCAAGAGTCCTATCAGGCAGCATTTGTTTAGCAATAACATGCTCACTGTCACCCAGGTTGGCTTCCACTAGGGCCACACTGTTCCTGATTTGATTCCAACCTTGGTTCAAACACGGACAAAAGTGTTGAATTCCAGAGAAGATGAAAGAGTGACATCAAGGCTGCATTTGATCAGGTGCAGCATAAAGGAGCACTAGCAAAACTGCAGTCAATAGAAATCAGGGGGCAAACCCGCCATTGGTTGGAGTCATACCTGGCACACAGAAAGATGATCATGGTTATTGGAGGTCAGTCATCTCTACAGGAGTTCCTCAGGGTAGTATCCTAGGCCTAACCATCTTCAGCTGCTTCCCCATCATCAGAATATCAGAAGTGAGGATGCTTGCTGATGATTGCACAACATTCAGCACCATGCATAACTCTGCAGATCCTGAAGCAGTCCATGTGCAAGTACAGTAAGACCTGGACAATATCCAGGCTTGGGCTATCAATTGGCAAGTAAAAGTCACACCACACAAATGCCAGGCAATGACCATCACACCACTGCCCCATAACATTCAATGGTGTTCCCAATGTTGAACTCTCAATATCATCATCCTGGAGGTTTCGATAACTAAAAATTCAACTGGCCTTGCCACGTGAAATTAGTGGTTATAATAGCAGGTCAGAGTATAGGAACACTGCAGCGAGTAACTCACACCTCCCTTGCAAAGTCTGTCCACATTCTATATGGCACAAATCATGAGTGTGATGATATGCCTGGCACCACCTTCACAATTATCCACTCCTTCCACCACAAATGGTCAGTAGCAGCAGTGTGTATTATTGACAGGATGCACTGCAAAAATTCACTAAAGATCCTTAGACAGCACCTTCCAAACCCACAACCACTTCCATCTGCACTGCAAGCAACTCACTATCATGATTTGGAAATATATCACTTCACTGTCTTTGGATCAAATTCTTGGAATTCCCTCCTTGAGGGCATTGTGGGTCTACTGACTGCACAGATTGCAGGGGCTCAAAAAGACAGTTCACCACCACCTTCACAAGGATAACTAGGGATAAACAATAAATGCTGGTCAGCCAGAGACATTCTATGTTAAATTAAAGAAAAAAGTTCAATGCTAACATTCTAGTTCTCAGCATTACCACATTGCTGCTTTGTATAAATTAGCTACAACATTACCTAAAGTACAACAGTGACATTTCTAAAGAGCAATCAGTATCCAGGAGTCATAATCTTAAGAAGCATGATTTTTAAAGAAACAAGAACAGTCAAAAAGTCAGCTTTTATTGAGAAAAGCATCAACTGTATCAGATGGAAAAGACAACAAGGAGCAAATTTGTTCACATGCTCAACTGTGCAAGTTTGATTACATCATGATCAATTTTCATTCCAAACTTCCATACAACTACAAAATAAATCTAGTAATGTTTATCCTAAGAATCTATTCCCCCATTTCATTTCTAAACTCTTCTGTCTATTATCCACAAATAAAATGGAATAATCAATTGTTGTTTAGAAATCTATATAATTAATTGGGACACAATGGTGCATAGTATAATTCAGGTCAAGCAATCTGTTACAGGTGCCTTTCATCTTGGATTACCAATCATAAAACAGATTGGGATTTTGTGTGACCAATCCTATCCAAAAATCATAAGCAGTACAGAACAATCTGCCACAGTGCTACGTACTGAAATGACTGGGATTTCATGAAAAATCATCAGTGGAATTAGTAAGTGACTGATTGGGGAAGGACAATTGTCTGTTAATGACCTATGCAGCATTTGTGTATTATTGTTTATTCTAATAAATCACCTCAGTGGCAAGAATCTCTAGAAAACATTGTCTGTGACTCAAATGATTCAGGCCTGCAAAACAGTCAGCCAATCTAGTTTGCTCCAGAAAAACTTACATTGCTGCACTTTTAAAAGAACTATGCTCACTAGCCCTAAAAACAGAAGTTAAAATTACCTTGCCTGATCTCGTCCAAACACTGAGTCTCCAGCTATTGAGAATTTCCCAGCCTGTTATTTATGTTTTGAAGAACACTTACAACACAGTACTTAAGGAACATAAACCTTCAACTTAGATAAAGTTATTTAGCAGAAACTATACACAAGTACCCAACAAGGCAATAGCTTTCTCGCAGCCAGTCAGCTGTGAACAGAATTTAGCAAGAACCAACCTGTCATTTTAAAGTTTATAGGAAATTGGAGTCCAAGCTGCTGAAAATGCAGAGAAAATGCTGATCTTTTGGACTGCTTAAATAGTTATAATTTGTGCTGCTTATATGAAAATCAGAAGACTGAAACACACCCAAACAACACTTGCAGTATTGTTCAGTTCACCTACAGGGCCAAACTTCCAGCTCTGGAATTATGGAAGGTGGTGGACTTGAGCAGAACTTTGGTAAAGGTCATAGTTTGAATAGCTTTAAGTAGCAGAAGATTTTTTTTAAGATTAAAGGTACTATATAAATCAAATTGTAGTCATTGTTTGGATAGAATTATACAGATGCTGGGAGAAAGAAGTTAAAAATCACACTTCACCAGGTTATAGTCCAACAGATTTATTTGAAAGCGCTAGCTTTCGGAGCACTGCTCCTTCATCGGGTGGTTGCGGAGTATAAGAACGTAAGACACAGAATTTATACCAATTTATATGACGTTATACACTACAACCACCTGATGAAGGAGCAGCACTCCGAAAGCTTGTGTTTCCAAATAAACCTGTTGGACTGTAACCTGGTGTTGAGAATTTTAACTTGGTCCACCCCAGTCCAACACCGGCTCCTCCACATCATTGGAGAAAGAAATGGACTCTCCACAATCCGTTGAATTAAGATACAGCAATTGATTACATAGGTTTGGAGAATATTTTTAAAATATGGATCTGTCACAACATGATTAGAAAATAACTAAATAATATTGATTCAGCTAATTATATTTTAGCAAAGTTCAAAATCATACAATACCAGGTTATAGTCAACAGGTTTATTTGAAAGTACAAACTTTCGGAGCACTGCTCCTTCATCAGGTAACTAGTGGGGCAGGATCATAGGACTCAGGATTTATAGTAAAAGATCAAAGTGTCATATAACTGATGCGATGCATTGAACCAACTTAGAGTGCTGTTATGTCTTTAATCACTTAGAATGGGGACATAGGTTTCGATTGATTAATATGTAAATCCCAGGACTTCTTTCAAGTCACAGTCTTGAGACAGCTTAAGGTTTTATCAGTATAAAAAGAAGAGGTGACATCTCAGCTCAGAATGTATTAAAGCTGTGAGGTTAGAGTCTGGCTGTATCCCAACGAGTCAGATTGGTTCTATTTGCAAAGTAGTAATTTATAAAATGTCATTAAACCAGCAGACAAAGGAGGAGCCATTGTCATTCAGATTAGAATGGGGATAACTGCCCGCAAATGACCGACAACTGAAAACCAGGAACATTACAGGCAAATACTGGCCGTTCCAACCAAAAAGCACACCCATTAACTAAACAGGTTGACCAAGACTTTTGACCAAGCCCTTCAGAATACTTTACGCACTCCCATCCAGTGTACTTCTCGCTTAGGGGACTACTGTCTTCTGAAGATACACAGAGCCAACACACCCAGACATCCCGTCATATCAGGCAACGGGACCCTGTGAGGGAACCACTCTGGCTATGTTGAGGGCATCTTGAAACCCATTGTACTGGGAATCCACAGCTTCTGTCGCAACACTCCAGTTTTTATTTACAGAAATTCAGCCTATGGATCAGTCAAACTGGGAACATTCCCCGCCACAATGGATGTTTCAGCACTCTACACCAGCATCTCCCACGATGATGGCATCGCTGCAACTGCCTCAGTAATCAACACCAATAGCTGCCATCTCCAGGGACCTATAATTCATCTGCTTCATCCTTAACCACAACATCTTCACCTTTGACGATCAGACCTTTATCCAGACACATGGAACAGCCATGGGGACCAAATTTGCACCCCATTACCGCCAAGATTTTCATGCACAAGTTCAGGCAAGACTTTGCTGCACAGGGCCTCTGACTAACACCATACACCAAATACACTGACGACATTTTCTTCCACTGGACCCATGGCGAGGAGTCACTGAAACAATTACACAATTATATCAACAAGTTTCATCCCACCATCAGATTTACCATGGACTATTCTTTAGAATCTCTCTCATTCTTGGACGCACACATCTCCATCAAGGACAGACACTTCAGTACCTCGCTCTACTGCAAACCCATGGATAACCGCACAATGCTGCGTCTCTCTAGCTTCCACCCTAAACATATTAAATCAGCCAACCCCTCTGGATAAGCCCTACGCATACACAGGTTCAGGTGAGCAGGAATGCGATAGACATCTGAAGCTGCTGAAGGACACCCTCATATGATGCTCAACTCATCAATTGCCAGTTCCGACGTGCCACAGCGAGAAACCGCTGTGATCTCCTCAGGAGGTCGACAAGGGATACAACGGATAGGGTACCCTTTGTCATTCAGTACTTCCTGAAAATGGAGAAACTATGCCATGTTCTTCACAGCCGGCAACACATTATCAATGAGAATGCACACCTCACCAATTTTGTTCTTACGCTTCCACTTCTCGCCTTTATACAACTGGCAAATCTTAAAAAGACCATTGTTCGCAGCAAACTACCCAGCTTTCAGGACAACATCGACTACAACACCACATTCCCCTGTCATGGCAACTACTGCAAGAAGTGTCAGAGTGTCAAAATGGATACTACCATTACACATGGGGACACCACCCACCACATGTGTCGCGGGTATTCATGTGACTCGGCCAATGTTGTCTATTTCATACGCTGCAAGCATGGATGCCCCGAGGCATAGTATACAGGCAAAACCATGCAGACACTACGATAGATGAATGGATACTGCGCAACAATTGCCAGACAGGAATGTTCCCTCCCAGTGGTGGATCACTTCAACAGTCAAGGACATTTGGCCTCGGATCTTCAGATGACCACTCTCCAAGGTGAACTTTAAGCTGATAGCCAGGTTCAATACCCAGGAGAGCCTCAACTAGAATCTTGGGTTCATGGCACCACTACAGGTGGCTCCACCTCACTATACATACACTCTCTCACACACACAAACAAACATACACGATTACACTCACACAGACTCACTCCCTCACACAGACACACACACTCTCAGGAATATATTCCATCAGACTCAAGCACACAATCTCATGTGCGCACATGTAAGACTATGGGGTGAATTTGTATTTTCAGGTACATTCTATTTTGTTCAAAAAACACAATCCCTAAGCAGTCAGTCCATGTGACATTTTCTAAATTCATACTTTGGAAACAAAACCAGTCTGACTCAAGGTTGGATTACAGACAGACTCTAATCTCACACTTTAATGCATTGTCTGAGCTGAGATGTCACCTCTTCTTTTTATACTAAAACCTTAAGTTGTCCCAGGACTGGGACTTGAGATTTACATATTAATCAATCGAAACCTATATCCCCATTTTAAGTGATTAAAGACTTAACAGCATTCTAGGTTTGTTCAATACATCGCATCAGTTGTATGACACTTTGATCTTTTACTATAAATTCTGTGTCCTATGACCCTGCCCCACTAGTTACCTGACGAAGAAGCAGGACTCCGAAAAGTTTTAATTTCAAATGAACCTGTAATCTGGTGTTGCATGATTTTGAACTTTGTCCACCTCCAACACCAGCACCTTCACATTATATTTTAGCAAATTACTTCACAAAAGATTTCCCCCTAACCTGCATAACTGGATGCGTGTCAGTGCAACATTCAGCATGCCGACACAATTCGCAGCACTGACTTCCTGTTTCAGAAACTGCTGCCATATAGTCTATAGAGAAAATAAAATTGTGGAAATGCTACTTCAGTACTACAAAATTTAGATGCATTGCACAATACAAGAACCTACCGGTGGGAGAAAGGTTCTCCCTCTTGTCTTTCATTTCCTTCAATCTTTCTTCCATTCTGCAGAAGTGATTGAGGGGAATAGTTTTCATTTTGGGTATATGTAGATCTGTAGCATCTCCATCAAATGAAAGTAAAGGCAGATCAACTCCTTTTGGGGGAAAAATGTGGAAAATAAAACATAGTAAGAAATTAAGACCATGAGAAATAATGAAGGTATCAATATAATTCAGTTTTGTTACTGGTATTTTCATGGAATTCTGGACTGTTTAGGAAGAAATTTTCTTTTGAAAATTTCAGCTTACACACAGACTCAAGACTCAGTTATCATGCCTTGTGATATTGAGAACACCTGAAAACACAAGTGAACACAGCAATGAGGGCAGTTAGAAGCATTTGACCCAATTTGCTTAAATGAATCATTTACTTAAGCTATGTGAAACTGAACTCACTTTTTAAACTTTGCTGCACCACTTCTGGCTTTCTATAGTCCTTTTTACCCTTCCCGCCCTACCATGTTCTTATTTCCTGGGTTATGGATCTTGTTGCTTCCTTGCCCTTTAAACTGAGTTTGACCTGATGAATTTACTTGGTCACCACTCCTGTGTGCAATTCCACAGAAAATTGACTAATTTACACAGATTTTAATTCCACAAGTTCAGCAGATTTGTTTTCTTGGTTTCCAATAACCCACCACTATTTTAGAACTGGGTCACATGATTTAAGTTCCTCTAATGAGCTTAAAACTGCATCCAAATGGTAAATTTCAGCAAATCAAAGATCATAATTATAGGCTAACTTAATCACATCAAAATGGTAAAGTCTGTTGGGTTTTCAGGTGAACCAAAGAAAGCAAATTTGTGACAATATAATTTATTAGATGGTTTCACAAGACAAACAGTGCACCAAGATACAAATACATTTCAGAAGTGCAGAGTGTTATTCAGTATTAAAAACTCACCAGTAGTTTTATTCAAATCTAGATTCTGAATCATTTGATCTAATTTTCTCTGCAGCCTTTTGTCATTCTCTGGCGTCTTTTTTATGAAATCCCTGGGTTTCATACATCGATGCTGAAAATTTCATGGATGCAAGAATTATACAACCATTTAGTTACATCAAAACTGCAAGTACAGTGCTGCCAACTGTGGCATAACCTGACAAAAGTTTCTACACTACTCAGATTTGATGAGTCCTTGCAAAATTCCATCATCCTCATCCTGTCCTGGAAGTTTCACACGTCTAATTGCTACTCTCTCTCATTGCAGTTATTTATTTATTCATCATTGTGCCTTTTAATTTTTAATACTGAGAGTCTTGATCTTAATAACAGATCTTGCATGTTACATTTTATTATGAATTTTTAAAAGTCTTAATTCTCCCTCCCACTGCGATCACTGTACATACACAAACTAATTTTTGCAGAGATTTGGATTAAATTAGACAAGTGTGACCTGCCTTCAACAAAACAAACAGCTTGATGCTTCTAAAAGTCATATCTTTTTAGCATTCAATACTTTTTAATCATCTCTTACAAGCACTAGTCTGGGTTTGAATGTTAGCATGGTGTTACCAAAGATCTATCCCTTGGTTACACCTGGGTTGTAGGTAAAGACTCGAACAAACTCAGAGCAATCGAGTTTGTTAAAAGGGAAGAAGCCAACAAAAGATTCTCTCTCATCCTGAATGATGAAATTTAATCACAGTTCAAATGCATTAAAACTAGAGCATCTTAACCAAGTTGCAAAACTTAGTTTCACGATCTTAACTGTTGATTTACCAACATTACCGTGACTGGTAAACTCCACTGTAATGGTCGTAATGTTCAAGCATCTGCTCTGCTTAAACAATTCAGAGACTGTTCCATTGTTTTCTTGGAATCATTGCTAATCAGTTTGTGCGCATTGTATTAGTACTCCTTCTTACGTTTAGTATTTAATAAACTCTCTTTTTTGTTAACTCAAGAAAACCTGGTTAAAATAGTTCCTTTTAAAGCAGTTTGTTTTGGCTTCAAAGTAAAGGAAAGAATCCTTTCTAAGATTAAGTTTGTTACAACCAGCCAAGAAGGTTGATGAATAAAGGAAGGCTGGTTTATACCTTCTCACCTGAAGGCTTAAAAGTTTGGGGCGTCCCGTCTGAAACCTGAAATTGATGAACCTTGTCATAATAATATTTAATGCACCGTGATAAGATTACATGACTACTTGCATTTTAAGTGATGACAAAGGAATAATAAGAATTATTGAAAAGGAACACATTATACAAAAACAAAAAAAAAACTAATTTACCTTTTGCATACCAAGACCAGACTATCCAGCTTTCTAAGCAAGAGTCACCTGCAGGCAACAGTTGATTCTGATTGCACGTAGAAAACTGATAATTTGACAATGTCTTTCTCAAAATAAAATCACACCAAATTTAGTCAGTCAGTCATTCATTATGATTAATTTTGCAATTGATGTTGCTTTTTCTAACACAAAGCAAGTACAAATACAGAGGAACCACGATTATCCGAAGGACACGGGAGGGCAATATTTCACTCAGTTAATCGAATTCCCGATAATCAAATGCTGGATAACAGTTTAGCTGAGCATTGAGACCTTGCCGGATAATCAGATATTCGGATAATCAAATACTGAATAATCAAGGTTCCTCTGTAATCATACCAAATTCAAAGCACAGTTTTAAAGAAGTCTCTGTGGTTCATGAAGAATTGTATCCCCAATGCAATGTGCCTCATCGTTGATTGAGGTGGGTATGAATGACAGGCAGAGTATTCTAGATATCCTAAAAAAGAGCCAAATCACTGATATTCCATCAGTTGACCTAGGAAAATGCATTATAAAAGAACAGCAGAAAGCTATTAAGGTTATGTCTATACTGATGAATTGACCAGTAAGCTTGCATGAAGAATACAATGAACTCCAAATCTCTTCAAAACTTCCAAATTTGTGTCTCCATCCTTCATTTGTTTTGCATCGGAACCAACAACCAACCTGAAGGTAGCTACACTTTTAAAAATAAGTTGTATAAACCTCTCAAATCTTATTTTTGTAGATAATGCTAATACAATTAAAAAAACATATTTTCATGTAACATTTTGTCTGGCAGAAACAGAGAAGGCAGTGGCTTTTGCAGCATCTCAGTGAAACTGCTGATACCATGATGCTCAAGATACATATAATCCTGTTTTTTCTTAATGTACAGCACATCCCCATTTAATTATGTCACATTTCATGTTCTTTTATTGTGATGTTATTCAGTTAATGGGGCCTATATTGTCACTTAGATCAGCGACATTTGGTTAATGTCATTTGGTGCCAGTATCACTGACAAGATGACAGACTGGTGCTAATTTGTAGTCTGTTGTGTCATTACCTAATGCAACAAGCTGTCAAACACATTTTGCTGTCTCACCCATCTGCAAATCCCTTGCTTGCTGCTTATCTTCCAACTTGTGGCCCCTCCCACTCCACAACTCACCAATCTTTCTTTCACTGAACCTTCCACTCACTACTTTCCTCTTCTGAACCCTAGTTATGAATCAGAGAAGTTGTACATGCTCTGGGATTGCTACTGCAATAGGGTTGGAGTTACTGAGTACAATATTATGACTATCTGAGCTTGGTACTTCTGGAGTGCTAGAATACACTTGCAAACCTCAGAGCTCTGACCCTACATTCCTGTTCAAGCAAGGTCCTGGGTTCAGATCTGATTAAAAAAAAAACCAAAACATCAGGGTTGTGGAAGTGTGGGCCTTGAATATGCAAATGGGCCTGGTATTATAATAATTCACACAATTATGACAAAGGAATAAAAAGAATTATTGAAAAGGAACACAATATACAAAAACAAAAGATTAAATGACCTTTGCATACCAAGACCAAAATTTCCAGCTTTTTAAGCAAGAGTCACCTGCAGGCATGTAGAAGACTGATAATTTGAAGATGTCTTTCTCAAAATAAAATCAAACCAAATTTAGTCAGTCATTCATTATGCTTAGATTAGATTCCCTACAATGTGGAAACAGGCCCTACGGCCCAACAACTCCACACTGACCCTCCGAAGAGCAACCCACCCAGGCGCATTCCCATATATTCACCTCTGACTAATGCACCTAACACTACGGGCAATTTAGCATGGCCAATTCACCTAACCTGCACGTCTTTGGACTTTGGGAGAAAACCGGAGCACCCGGAGAAAACCCATGCAGACACTGGGAGAATGTGCAAACTCCACATAGACAGTTGCCAGAAGCGGAAATTGAACCCGGGTCCCTGGCGCTGTGAGGTAGCAGTGCTAACCACTGAGACACCTGATTAATTTTGCAATTGATGTTGCTTTTTCTAACACAAAGCAAGTACAAATTCAGAGGAACCATGATTATCTGAAGGACACGGGGAGACTGTTATAATTCACACATTGCAGTTGTATCCCAGGATCCTTACTGTTAGTCAGAGAGCTGTGACAGTGTAAGAGTTCAGGAGAAAGAAATAGTGAGCAGCAAAGTTGGAGAATGGGAGACTCAGCAAGAGGAAAGATCAGAAAAAGGGAGCAGCAGTATCCAAATGTCAGAGAATCAGCAAGAGGGTGCTGCAAGCTTTGAATAGCAGGTAACCGGATATTCATTGTATGTGTCATTTACACAGATGGTGACTCAATAAACTAATTAAAGTCTAGTTTATAGATGATCAGAGCAAAGGGATGTGCATAAAAGAGTTTTTGTTAAAAACACAATGCAGATTGGTCTATGAACCAGCGACCTATGATCAATGATAAAATCATTCTGCCTGTCAACAACTATGTGATTGACTGCCAGATAAATGGACAGCCTCAGGTTGGGAAAAAGATGGAGAGAGGCCTTCAATGCCCCACCTGCTCAGGAGTTCTCTCGGTCCTTTGCAATAAGAGCTACCTTAAACCTGAAGAAAAGCAGTCCATCTTTCCTGCAGCAGTTACGATAAGCTGTGACTTTTGACTAATAAGACCTTTAAGTGTCAATTGGTCCTCTATGCCTCCTGGAAACTAGTGAAAGCCTCTAGAGAAGGAAGATTGAGAGGCAGCATTCTCTTCAGCACAAAATCCATCTCAACCCTGACAACAGGAGCCACTAAACTACTTTCCCAGTCTTTCCTAAACATCCAAAACACCATGTATGTTTTCCTGTCTACATCTGTATGCACGTTAATGAAAGTTTAAAAGGAGAATTAATTAGTAGAATTATGTCAATGTTTCATACTTGCTTTTCAGTAGCTTAAGTCTAAATGCTTCAAATAAATAGCATTTTCGCTCAGACTTCCTCTCAACCTAGGTTTAGATGAGGCAAATTTAGAAATTGTACATACTTTTTAAAATCTTTAACATTTATGATGACCAGGCATTGTGGTGTTTGACTTCCAACATGAAACCCTGACTACCAATATCGAAATTTAGTGACGTAAGGTAATTCAAAGTGTAATGGTTTATTGCATTTTAATGTTGAGAAAATACAAAACCTAGCCACAGCTTTTACATTTGTTTTAATGAGAAAATCTGATTTACTTAAAATTGTTTCATTTGAAAGTCGCAATTTTCAGGAACACTATACATTTTACAATGAAAGTTTTAATCTAAAAGAGAAGACTACAGTGAAGTTGTAAAACTTAATAGACCATACTTGGTGCTTTTGAACAGAAAACTTGCCTTATATTAAGTGCAAGTAAATAACTACACTATGCATAATACTTACTGTTCTTTTATTTTCAGGTAAGGATTTACTGTCATTCACGGCAGGAAATAGGGATTCATCAACATGGGTACATGTTGCCATACACCTTAAATACAAGTTACACAATGTTAATATTTGTTAAAAAGCCTAACTGTATATTACTTGCTCGAGTCTACTTCAACTAAACGCCTGAAATAGCATTGCAACAATGTACGACTGGTTTACCTTTTAAGATTTACATCAGTGACACTAAAAATTAGTCTTCAAGGTTAAGGACCTCACTGCTCATCAGCAACTGAATGTTAAACATCCAGTTTTAACCCCTTTTTTAAAAAAAAACACCCCAACATCTCTTGTTTTAACTTGAGTTATGGAGTCAGAGTTATACAGCATGGAAACACACCTTTCGATTCAATTCACGCACACTTATCAATCAAGCCTACTCCCACTTGCCAGTATTTGGCCCATATTCTTCTAAACCCTTCCTATTCATATACCATCCAGATGCCTTTTAAATATTGTAATTGCATCCACATCCAGCACTTTCTCGAGCAGCTTGTTCGATTCATGCATCACCCTGTGCACAAACATATTAACCCTCAGGTCCTTTTTAAATCTTTCCTCTCTCATCTTCAGCCTATGCCCTCCAAATTTGGACTTCCCCACCTTAGGAAAAAGACCTTGGCTATTTACCCTGTCCATGCCCTTCTTCATTTTATAAACCTCTATTAGGTCACCCACAGTCTCCTATGCAGATAAAGCTGTATCAAAACACATTATTGATAAATTAAACTCTAGTTTCACTGAAAAATAATCCACTGTAAAAAAGAACTTCACAAGCCACAAGAAGGGTGGTTAAAAAGGCATTTGGCACCCTTGCCTTCATTGCTCAGTCCTTTGAGTCTATGCCACCATTCAATGAGATCATGACTGATCTGATAATCCTGAAATCCACTTATCTTTTCCCCCATAACCCTTGACTAAATTAATCTAACTAATTTGATCCAAATTTCAATAGTTGCTAATATGGGAAAGAGATGTCAATCATGGTTAACCAGGGAAGTTGAGGACAGCATCAGATTGAAAGTCAAAAAAACATACAATATGACAAAAATTAGCAGTGAGACAAAAAAAGGGCAAGTTTTTAAAAAAAAAAAATCAAAGGGCGATCAAAAAAATAAAACAAGGGACAAAAACGGAGGGTAAACTTGTAAATAATATCAAGACAGAGAGCAATCTAATCTAAAGAATCCAAAGTGAACATAGGCCCCACAGAGAACGAAGCTGGGAAAATAATAATGGGGAACAAGGAAATGGCAGAGGAGTTACACAAAAAAAACTTTGCATTAGTCTTTAGGGTAGAAGACACTAATATGTTTAAATATTCAAGAGCAAAAAGGAGGAGAGGAAACAAATACAACAACCACCACTCACGAAAAATGTTAAAGACTGATAAGTCCCCTGCATCTGATGGGATGCATTTTAGGATGCTAAAATAGCTAGAGAAGTGAATACACTTGTTGTAATCGTCCAGGAATCTTAATATTCTCGAAAGTCCCCGAGGATCAGAAAACAGCTAATCTAATACCTTTATTTAAAAAGGGAAAGCAACAACAAAAGAAAACTATATATCACAGATATCTTAACATGCAGTTACTGGTAAAATCTAATATATAATCCATATTATAAAATTGAAAGAATTGTATGTGTAATAGATGTTAAGTGTGACCTGACTTGCAAAATAGTGGTTTTCAATAATAATAATAATATTAAAACGTGCATACCTTTCTACCCACAAAACAGAGACCAATTTTACACCAGTTTTCTTGGCCTTCTTCCAAACACTTTCATGTCCATCTTTGAATACTACATGGGTCACTTGCTTATTAAAGTATTTTAGAACCTGCAAGAAAATAATAGAACACAAAGCTTAAAAAAAAACTTGCTTTGTAAATACATGTTTTGCCTAAATAGAACATCTTTCAGGCTCAACAGAAATGTTCTGCAGCTTATATTTTACAAAGTCCAACTCCAAAGCAAATTATAACTTTAAATCAGTTTCACCAGCCCCCAACAATAGATATGAACGTATCCCACAGAGCCATTCTGAGGTCGACAGGCTCTTCTAGCATCATGGACAGCATTCAAACCTCTGTATCAACATTATTTAAAGAGATCTCATTACTTAGTTGTTACTTGTGCAACTTCAATGTGTGATAATTGACTATTACATTTCCTTACATATATTTCAAAATTACAGCATTGGTTGTGATCACATTTTGAGAGGTTTCCAAGTTCTTTATCTTCACCAAGTCTTCCTGAAGAAGGGCTTATGCCCGAAACGTCGATTCTCCTGCTCCTTGGATGCTGCCTGATCTGCTGCGCTTTTCCAGCAACACATTTTTTAGCTCTGATCTCCAGCAACTGCAGTCCTCACTTTCTCCATGTCTTTGTCACTGCCAGGCTTGAGGTATTCATCATTAGCCCTGAACCCCAATCTGTACTAACTTTAACTTATCAAGGTATCTGCCATCAACAATATTTCAGAGAAACTTCCTTGGCATCCAAATTCCTATGTACAGATTACAAATTTTTTTTAAATCAAAGAACTCCATTCTGACCTCAAATAGTTATTAACTTGCCCCCAAAACTGAACCAAGTTGCTCTGGCAGGCAGCCAGCACAGACAACAGGTCAAACTGTATAATCTGCACCGTAATTATTCTATGAATCTATGACTTCATATCCTCTTCTCCATCATTAATCTAAACCATATTAAGGATCTTAAAAGGAATAACAAGGTATTGAGGCATTACAGCCTTGAAAAAAAGTCAGCTTCTTGTTAAACTTCTCACTCAGCTTCTACTTTTTGACCATCAAATGACATTTCTAGTGATACTTGCTACCTATCTGAATCTCTCTCTCAACTTCAGTTTCATGTTTGGTCTACACCTTTGTGATTTCTCATGGCATTGAAGATGCTCTACAAATATCGCAGTTGTTTAAATTTTACAAAGAGAAAACTTTTGCTCAGTTTGGTTGGAAACCAGAAAATCAAGCATGGTCTGACAAATGAATGCCGAGTAGTGACTTCATGCTGCAGAGCAATGTTTTTAAAAAGTTTATAAGTCAATGCTACTTAAACTGTTAATTTCATAAGAAGTCAATATGTTGTCAAATGAATGATACCTGGAAATGTATGAACTGAACAATTGGACAGTGGCATTAAACTGCTTTGCAGCGATGTGTGTTTAGACCAGTTAAAAAGGTATTTGTAAGAATAAAATTAAGAATACTCCGTACTGTATAATGACTAAAATAAACATTCTAACATCAGACCTTCTCTAACAGAGACGACATTTCTAAAATACCTGACTGATTGTAAAAGTACTTTGTGAGGCCCAAAGTGGTATGTAAACAGGAGTCCCCTCTTTTGTTTGAGATCATATAGGTTTAAGAGTAGACCTCCAGTATAACTTCCTCTTACTGCCACAAAAGGTGAATGAGATGGATGTTATTAATGAGCATTAAAAATTAATAGACATACTCAATACAAAATCGCATTAGCTAATATCTGCATTAGCTACCCAATGCCAATCTCTTGCTTTGACCCCATACTTCTGCACACTATTTTGATCCAAATATTGTATCATTCAATATCCTTTGAATGCCTCAATTGAACTTGCCTTCGTCACACTTCCAAGGAAGACAAGGAGGAGGCTGGATAATCACAGCAAGCATCAGGAGGTGAAGTCAACGTTTTGGGTATAACCCTTTTTCTTTCATCACACTTCCAGGCAATATATCCCATTTCCGAACTACTCACTGTCCGAACACATTTTTTAAAATCACATAACCTTTTTTTTCATATATTACTTTAAATCTACGCCGTTTCGTTCTTATTTCTTTTATAAGGGAGAAAAGCTTCTCCATATCTCTTCATGAGTTTTAAAAACTCAATCAAATCTCCTGAGTCTTTTTCTCTCCAAGTGGAGCAGAACTACTAACTTCAATCAGAATAAGTGAAGATACAATGTAACATTTTGATGATGTTCAAATATCAACCCACTCACTTAAAAATAGAACTTCAGCAAATGAAAATGCCACAGAAATGAGCAATGTCCAGCATCTCAAAGAAATTTTCCTAATACTTTAATGTGTTAAAATAACACCAGTGAAAGCATGGTTCCTGATGGATTATTGCATTGTCAGAGTAGGTAATTACAGAGGAACACCCCGAAGGACAGGGGTGGGGTGCATTTTGTTCAGTTAATCAAATTCTGGATATTCAAACGCCGGACAACATTGTTTAGCCAAGCATTGGAACCTTGTGATCTTGCCGGTTAGTCTGATATTTGGATAATCGAATGCCGCATACAAGCATGTTGTGAGGTAGTGAAATTACAATCAGGGTCCCCATTCTTCTGATAATCAAACTTCTTAAAAATGCAGGAATTCAACAAACTTATGAGTCATGAAGTAAACGGTGTTACGCATACATCTGAATATTTAAAATTCCACATAGGTCATGGAACCAATGGTCTTTTACTCATATTACCGGAGGACTATGTTACTAGTTTGCTTTGAATTAATCAAATGTCACAGCACAGGCGACACATTTGACCAAATGCACCAGAGTTGATTCTTTAAAAGTGATTCTTGTTCACTTTTATCAGATACTTCAGGCTTGTTCCTCTCTTTGTCCTGCAATTTTTTTCGCTTAAAATCATTGTTGAATTGACTTTTGAAGTTTCCGTGGAATCTGTGTCCAGTGGCTTTTCAGGTAGGGTATTCCAGATTTAAACACTGTGTAAAACAGACGTTTCCTCCATTCACCTAATTCTTTTGCTAATCGATGAGTTATAATTATGCATCCACTTGTGAAAGAAAACACTTTTATCCAACTTGATCTATCAAATTCATTCATAATTTGAACAGTTCCATGAGGTCTTCCCTTAACCTTTTCTGATTCAAGTAGAAGAATCTTCTCAATCTCTCCATCTGCACTCAAGTCAAATACGTTTAACTACAATCACTGGTGAAAGCACCATGTTGACTTCATTCCAGTCATAATATCTTTTCTCTTATTCTCTAACTCCTATCACTTAGCCAATTATATATGCAATATAGTCCCTTTAACCTCTTGTAACTCTACTTTCTGAATAATTTGTTTTGTACCTTATGAAATTTCATTTAAAAGCCTATAACTACAACATCCACTGCATTAGTTTAGTAAACTGTTACTTTGAAAATAACTTCACATTATCTCAGTCAACACAATAACTTTAGCCTAATTATTTTAAACCAAACAAGTTACTACTCTTCAAATGTCAAACAAACATTAAATATTAAAAAGAATCAAAGAACAGCAGAAATCAGAAACAAAAACAGAAATTGTTGCAGAATGGACCAGGTCTGGCAGCATCTGTGGAGAGAAAGCAGAGGTTAGCATTTCAGGTCCACTGACCCTTCTTCAGTTCTGGAGGAGGGTCACTGGACCCATAATGCTAATGCCTGCTTTTTCTCCACAAATGCTGCCAGATATTAAATATTACCTTAGGTAACCAACCACACACTAAAGTATGGAATCAATTTAAGTTAAAAAGAAATTAAAGTACAGTTGATTCCAAACTAAAAATTATATATTAACAGGAAATACACAATTAAGACAAATCATAGAGTCTCTCAAACCATATCTCAATGGCAGTTGCAAAGACCCTCAAAATTCTATCGCCCTCACTAAGTATTCCAGATACTTTTTTTCCTGAGAGGTTGCCCGATTCCAAGGCAACAGCAGTATACAACCAATCCACATCTCAAAATACAAATTTCACCAGTAACAGCATATGTGTGATGAACCACCCCAATACAGCTTATGACAGCTAGAAAAGTGTAAAAGCAATGTTATATTCAAGTAACAAAAATTGCTGCAGCAAATGTATATCTGCCTATTCTTAGTTTCTTGATCTAGTCTGTGCCTTCTTCAGCTGCCTTTACAGTACTATCGGAATCATTGAGATCTGAGGGTTTTGTGCCCTTCTATATATTTTCAACCGGTTACAGTTGCACCAGAGGTTCAGTTTGTAATATCAATTTAAATCTTAGTTTCCTTAGCAAATGGAAAAGTCAATTTCCTTTCCCTGTTTCTCATTTCAATCAGCTGGCCTGTGGTGGTAATTCAAGATGGGCAATAAATGTTACTAACCTAGCCAGTAACACCACATCCCAAGAATGAATAATAATAATAAAAATTCTCACTCAACTACTAAGTATACAATTTCACTTCCTGTCAAATGTTCACTGGTATTTTTGATTATTCTCGCTATTCAGGTACTGTCTCCTTCCGCTCCAAATCTGTCCAACCCTACTCGAAAACAAAATCACCCCATGACTACTTTGCCCTCACAAACTGTTACTAGCTCCAACGTCTTCCTTTCCAAATGTGCTGCAATCTCCAAAGTCTTTGCCCATCTTTCTCAAAACACCATGTCTGAAACCCCTCTAATGAAAATTCTGCCCAGTTCCCAACACTCCATTAAAAAGCATCCTATATGCTGGTGACAAAGGCAAAAGATCCATCCCCAGGATTCCCAATCTGCCTGTAGCTTTTAGTGCAGCTGATGACAATAACAGCTCCATACCTCTAACACTTCTCCAAGATCATAGAACCAGATGGGGACTTCTCTAGCCAAATTGCATCCTTCTATTATCTATTGAGAACCGCAAAAAACAGATTTTCACGTGATGGCATCTCTTCACTTGCCTCCAAAACGAATCTTACTTGCAACCCTCTCCAAATCCCAGTGGCTTGCTGCATATAACACCATCTGATAAGATATTCCTTTCAACTTAAATCCTGATGATCCATAACTTTACTTCACTACCCCTCTAATACTTCTTTTTTTATTCATCCATAGAATGTGGGCAATGCTGGCTGGGCCATAAGGGAGTGGATTCCAGGATTTTGAATCACGGACACTAAAGGAACGGCAATATGTTTCCAAGTTAGGATGGTGATAACTTAGAGCGGAACTTGTAAATGGTATTTATAAAAGCACAATTCACTACAGTGCAGGTTGAGCCCATCAAGTCTGCACCACCCTTCCAAACTGTATCCCACCCAGATCCACATCCCCACCCTATTCCCAAAACCCCACATTAACCCTGACTAATCCACATAACTTGCACATCTTTGGACTGTGGGAGGAAGCCAGAGCACCCAGAAATAGTTCACAACTTTGATATCACATTTGACTTTAACATGAGCTATCTGCTCTGTCAATAAAACTGTTTATTTCTATCTCTGTCATCACACAACTCTAGCCCACCTCAGCTCAAAGTCTCATTTATACTTTTGATCCTTCCAGACTTAGGATTCCTGTGTAAATTTGGCTGAATTCCCACATTCTACCTCTAACTTGCAGTATCAACCAAACTCTGCTTCCTTACGCTAACTCATACCAAATGTTTTTCACCCATCACTTCTGTACTTGGTGAGGAGCAAATGAACTTAAGAAATGGGAGTAAGAGGTGGTCATCAGGCTCTCAAGCCGGCCTCACTATTCAACAAGATTATGGGTGATCTATTTCAGACCTTTAGTCTCTTTCCTGCCAGGTCATCATTGCTCTCAATTAGTTGATAACTCAAAAATCTTTTAAGTACTTGCAGTGATTTAGCCACCACAATTCTCTGGCATTCACTAGCTTCTGGGAGAAGAAATAATTACACATTTGAAATTTAAATTCTTGCATTAATTTCGTAACAATACCCCACAGTTTGAGAGCCCCTCACTAGTGGAAACATGATCTCAACACCTACACTATTAAACTCTTCAATAAGTTCATTCCTTATTCTTCAAAACACTATTGAATAAACGCAAACCTGCTTAGCTGGTCCTGGAAGTCAAACTCTTTAACCCAGAAAAAAGCCCACAACATTTACTATGAACAGTCTCCAATGCCAAGACGGGGACCATAAATGTACACAGTACCCCAGATGCAGTCTCACAATACCTATACAATTGTAAAAAGTGTTTCCTATTTTTAAACTCTGACTATCTCGCAATGAAGGCTTATGTTTTCACTTGCTTTCTTAATCATTTGCTGCAACTGCATGCTGAAACTTTTATGTTTCATGCACAAGAACATTCAGATCTCTCTATGCTGCACTGTGTAAACGATTGATTCCTTTTGATTTTTTTCTTTCAATATGCATGACCTCACAGTTCCCTGCAGTAAACACCATCTGCCAAGTTTTTAACCCACTCACACAAGCACCTTGCAGATTCCTTATGTCATCACAACACATCTCCCACCAATTCATGTATCAGCAAATTTTGATGCACGACACTCTGCCCCTCCTCCAAGTCATTGACATTTTAGTAAATTATGGAGGTCCTAGGACTGATACTTGTAGGACTCCATTACTGTGCATCCAACTGAAAATAATCCAGTATTCTCTATTCTGTTTTGTGTCTTAACCAATCCTCAAACAGTGCTCAAACATTATCCATAATACCCAGGGCTCCTATCCTGTGCAACACATTTTAATATGGTACTTCACCAAATACCTGCAGGAAATTCAAATACACTGAGTTCCTCTTAATCAAGTCTGCTTGTTATATCAAAGAACTCTAGCAAATGTGTTCAGCATGATTTCCTTTTAACAAAGCCATTTTTAAAAATGTAACCTATTTTTTCTAATCAACCTGTTCAGAGATGTTATTACACACCTCTTGATTCCAGGGTAGAGACGCTACCACTGCTCCATAAGAAAGCCCTCATGTTCATTCTGTTGGACTGTATTAAGCTTCTCTAAATATCCTGATAGTTCTTCCTTAATAATCGACTCTAGCATTTTACCAATGACTGATATTAGGTTGCTTATTCTATAATTTCCTGCTTTCCAGCTCCATCTGTTCTTGAACAAAGTATCACACTGGTGGTTTTCCAATCTGATGGAACATCATGTAACAGAAGTTTGGAACATTTTGATCATTGCCTCTACTAAGTCTGCTGCAACTTCCTTTAAAACCCTTGAATGCAAGCCATTAGCAACTTGACAGCTTTAGTACCGTTAGATTTTCAAATATTTTGTGTTCGAGACTGCTGCACAATCTTTCCCCCCATTAGCACCTTGCTTATTTGAAGGTTAATCTCCTGGAAACTGATGTGGGCAAAAACTGAGAGAAAAATAAAACAGCACTGTCAAAACCTTCAGAATTTGCTTGGTTCTCTTGGAATTAAAATTAATCTCCCTGAAAACTGGGGACAAAAACTAAGAGAAAAATCAGAGGTTTTAAAACAGATCTGTTATGTTACTACAGGGTATTTACAAATAATCAACTTATTTAATTCATTAAAGATTTTATATAAAACTGCTTTTCTACTGGGTGAAGCCACTGGAGGTGGGAGGTCATGTTAAGAAGCTTCCAGGAATGCATCCAACCAGAGCTGGCAGCCTTCAGATGGAACAGACGTGAAAATGAAACTAATAAACAAATAATGGTTCATAAGACTAAGATATAGAAACAGAATTAGTCCAATTGGACCATCGAGCTGCTCCGCCATTCGAACATGGCTGATACTGTCTTCAACCCCATTCTCCTGCCTTCTCCTCATAACCCGAGAATAGAGTGAGGATAATGGGAGGTTATCCACTTTTATAGGAGCAAAACAAGAGGTGCACAGTATTTCTTCAACAGAGAGAGACTGGAAAGTGTGATGTCCAAAGGGGCCAGGTTGCCTTCATTTGTAAGTCAATGAAAGCCAGCATCCAGGTGCAGCAAGCAATTTGAAAGGATAGCAATATTTCTGATATTTCTGGCAAAAGCATTTGAACACCAAGTAAACATGTCTTTCTTCAATTGTATAAGACACCTGAACTATTGTGTGCAGCATTGGCATCCTTGGTAGAATACAGTTGTCATAGGAGTACAGCAGAGATTTACTCTAGTCATCCTTGGTACTGCAGTAATGTCTCAGTGGGGATGAGGGATTGAGGAGACTGGGCCTGCATTCTCACATGTTTAAAAAGAATAATACAATATTTCATTGAAACATAAAAATTTTAAAATGCTCGACAGGAAAGATGCTTCCCCTGATTTGTGGTCGAGAACTAGGGAACACAATCTCAGATTAGGGATTAAACCAGGTAAGACTATCTTTCAGAGGCATTTCTTCACTTAGAAGATAGTGAAATCTTTGGAATCTATCCTGGAAGGCTGTGGAAGCTCAACCATTGAGTACGTTCAAGACAGACATCGATAGGTATCTGGATGCTAATGACATCAAGGGATGGAGTACAGTGAAATTAATGTTGAGGAAAATGGTCAATCAATCTACAATATCAGAGCAGGTTTGAGGGGCTGAATGGCTTACTCAATCTTACGCTCATATCCCTCAATTGCAACGCAACAGTTATTAGCCTGTATTATTCTTTTTTTGAAAGTAATTCATGATGAAATATTTTAGCAAAAGAATTTAATTGCAGTGCAATACATAAATCTAGTTAATGATGTCCCAATATTCATCTGGTTTGACACTCCTTTACCATGGCAATTTCTGTTGCAGACATTCTATTACAGGCAGTTCTGGTATGATCACATTGCCGAAATGAGTGTTTGACTATAATGTTGCTGAAGAATTAGGGAATGGTATTTTGGAGAACGCATATCTCCCATTGGCAATAGCAGGATTCCAGCAGGGATCAGTTTGCAAGTAATGTTCTTGCCGTCAGTGCATGCACTGGTGTCCGCACAAGTGTGACATTGGTGCCAGTCTGTGTGTCATTCTGCGCATGCACCGATGTCTGCGCTGAAGACACTGTGCCATTCTGTGCATGCGCGAAGTCAGTGTCAGTTTTTGTGTCATTCTGCACACGCACTGACATCTGCCCCGAAGACTCTACTCCGTTCTGCACATGTGCGATGTCTATGTCAAAGTCTTTGTGCCATTCTGTGCAAGCGCGCTGTCAGCACCTGCCTCCATGCTGTTCTGCACATGCACAAGGTCATCACCAGTCTTTATACCTTTCTGCGCATGCGCCCAACAGAGCAGCTTTTTGAGAGTTATTGTAAGAAAGCTCCTCTCTACATTTTTTTAAAGTAAGTGTTAAATTTACTTTCGTTTCGTTAATAAATATGATTTCGATTTTCATTCAGGCTGTGCTACACTTTACATTAGATTTTTGGGTAATTTTTGATTGAGAGTGATATTTTTTGCTGGTCTGCCCCTAATCTCACTTTTCCCATAGGCTCCATTATTTCTATTAAGCAAGGTTTCACTGGAATGCATCTACGGCACTATCGGAGAACTACCTGCACCTCATTTGGAAGAAGGGCTCAACGTATAGCTGGAGAAGACTTCAAGGATGGCTTGAAAGCTGCACTCAAATATGAAAAAAAACTCTTACCTGAATTAATAAGATGACCTAGCAACTAAGTAACTGAATAATACAAAGTAACCTCCTCCTCCAAAATAATAGACTGATAACATCAAAAGTTGCCATTTTCAAATTTTGTAGTTTTGAATATGTAGAAAGCAATACTCACTGTGGCACCCATATCAGTCAAGTGGCCTATGAATGGTTTTGAGTAGTTTTCAGTCTTACTTGAGGACCACACATCCACAAATGCCACCACATCTGCAAACGGCAGCATGCAATTAATAATTAGAATATTACATAGAAGTCTTTTGATTTAGAAGCTTGACTAAGTTAGTTTGAAGGCTTATGAAAATTCACTAGAAACATATTCAAAACTGAAAATAAAATTAGACGACTAATCAATTAGATCTCCAAGGACATATAATTTTACAAGTCTGCTTAACTTTAGATTTCCACTTCATACAACCTCAAAACAAAAATGGGTTCCTCCCCATATCTTTCAATTTCAATAAATCGCTGTGTGATCACCTATGCTCAGGCTTTAACATCTGACTAAACTGAAATAACTTAGAGATGTTAAACAGATGAAAACTCTGCTGTGTCACAGAAAACATTTTAAGAAAACATGTTATTGCTATTGCAATGATGTGGCTTTGAAAAGGGAGAAATAAAAGGCATGATGAGATAAACTGTAAATGCAACTCAACAAATTAGATTTATTGAGAATTCAAAATAGAACTCTTTGGGGTCTGGACAGGAGTGGCAGCTTTATATCAGGTTTTTGAACAGCCTGCAACATTAACATGAATTAAAATAAATGATGCCACTTGAGAATTACATGTTACTTGCATTTCTGGAGCAGGAAAAGCCAAAAAAGCTTGATAATACGTAAAATTGCTCTGTACCTATGTAGAAAAATGTCATTTTTTTTCCATTAAATCCAGTCAGATATAAGAGAAGAATAAAACAGTTTTTTTTTCACAGAAAAAGCAGATGCACTGAGTGAAGAGAAAACACTCCTGGGACATTAACATTTTACATTTCTGTCCAACTTGCATTTCCATAGTACATTTAACATTGTGAAACATCCTAAAACTCTTCACACGTGTTGTTGAAGAAAAAAATGACACTGATACAAAAATGTTTTTAAACTAGTGATCTAAAAGTTTAGGAATAGTTTCAAGGCAAGTCTAAGGAGCACATTCGACATTTAATTGTCCACAGTACCTGAAAAATCAAAGTTCATCCCACTAAAAAAAATGGCTCTTACGCCCAGATGATTTGATAAATTCTACAGATTGCGTTGTTTTGTTTCAATCCATGAAAAACTCAATATCCCCACCATTCTTTGCTACACAATATACTGTATAACTTTTATAGATAACAAAATATTAATATTGTCACTTGTAACCTCAAAAATGCATGCACACTGAAGCCCAGCTTGATTTTTCTTTGAGGATGCATCCAGCTAGCATATACACACAAACATATCAGATTTTAAACGAGATTAGTGAAAATATTTGGAAATTAAAACAAGACCAAGATTGAGTTACAATCTTTGAAAGAAAGCTCAGCCTAAGTTCAAATAAACTTATTTCAAATCAACTTTCAAACAATGGAAGCATTTTTAGAATTAGCACTGTTAACTTCACTATCTATGCACTTGATTACTACCTTGAAGAACCATTCTTTTGCTGCAGTCTTTGGCCATTCTTCAGGAGTCTGAGTCTTCTTGGTCGCAGTTGGAATTTCTTTTCCTCAGGTTAGTTGTATAATTGCTTTTTAAAAACATAAATTGGAATTGCATAGCAATATATGGAGTTCACGTATTTTAAAAAATGCATTCAAAACAGAACCATCGGCACCTGAAAAGACATATTTAATATTTTGATTAGAAATCTTTTATCAGAATCTGAAAAGACCACCCCTTCATAAAGCAAAACAGATGAGGGATGGAGGAGAAAGTGAGGACTGCAGATGCTGGAGATCAGAGCTGAAAATGTGTTGCTGGAAAAGCGCAGGAGGTCAGACAGCATCCAAAGAGCAGGAGAATCGACGTTTCGGGCATAAGCCCTTCTTCAGGAAGAAGGGCTTATCCCGACGTTGATTCTCCTGCTCCTTGGATGCTGCCTGACCTGCCGCGCTTTCCCAGCAACACATTTTCAGCAGATGAGGGATGGAACCCATGTTGTAAATAATACACAAAAGGGTAACTCATGGGAATAGGTTTACTACCCTCTCAAATGAAAATAATGAAAAAAAAGGAAAGTATAATAAACAGAATTTGGTAGGATCCAAGTAAAACAGGTCTTAAGCTGAAAAGTTGAAGTCATTAGTACAAACGAGGACCCAGAGACAGCACTGGGGAAGAATAGAGATTCAGATACTTAACTTTTTGAAACTGAATAATTGAGGGCTTAGATGCGCAATACAAATAAAAATAAGAGATTGTAAGGTACATTGCAACAAAATTTACAATATGCAAAATCAACTATAAAAAGATGACCTTGCCACCGGCATCCCATTGTAAAACGACCATTGCAGAAAAAAATATAATTGTCTCACATGACAGTGCTTAAATGGAGAGATTGCAACTAAAATATAAAATCATGCAAAAGGACTAATTTAAAATCTGAAACTTATCAACAATAAGCAAACTTACGTCTGTAGTTTGCAAAGTTGTGCAAGTCACAATAACCTTGCGACACTGTCAGTAAACAGTCAGACTTTGCTGAGACAATGTAACAGTTGCACGTTTGTTGCCCTTAAATTTACATGTTCTTGATCAATGTAACATCACTATACTTACTGCAGTCATCAATACAATATTGGGACAGGATTAATTATTTCACTATAGAGGTTACAAGATACGTTAATGCAACACTGGCCGAGTTTTAGAAATCCAGCACATGGCTTCCCAAAGTGGAATCAGGAGCACAAGTGCGGCCGCAAACGGACATTGTGAAGTTGCAAGTCCCGAGGCATAAAGTGCCACACGGAGGTCTGTGCACGCTATAACAACTGCACTCCTGTTCTAACAGATAAATGCCTGCTCTCATTAGGTCCTTTGCCTGCCAGTTCTCACTTCAGAGTCTCAAAATCTTTTCAGCCTTTATTTGGAGACACAACAGGAAAAGTTTGAGAAGCATTGCTGTTGCAAGCAAAGCGTTTGAGGTTTAGATGGAGAGGAATTTGGTAAGTGCGTACAAGACAATTTTCTGATTCAGTATGTGGATGTACCTATTAAAGAAGGTGCAAAACTTGACCTACTCTTGGTAAATAAGGCCAGGGCAGGTGACTGAGGTGTCGGTGGAGGAGCACTTTGGGGCCAGCGACTATAATTCTATTAAATTTAAAATAATGATGGAAAAGGATAGACCAGATCTAAAAGTTGAAGTTCTAAATTGGAGAAAGGCCAATTTTGATAGTATTAGGCAAGAACTTTCGAAAGCTGATTGGGGGCAGATGTTCGCAGGTAAAGGGACAGCTGGAAAATGGGAAGCCTTCAGAAATGAGTTAATGAGAATCCAGAGAAAGTATATTCCTGTCAGGGTGAAAGGAAAGGCTGGTAGGTATAGGGAATGCTGGATGACTAGAGTTGAGGGTTTGGTTAAGAAAAAGAAGGAAGCATATGTAAGGTATAGAACAGGATAGATCGAGTGAATCCTTAGAAGAGTATAAAGGAAGTAGGAGTATACTTAAGACGGAAATCAGGAGGGCAAAACGGGGACATGAGATAGCTTTGGCAAATAGAATTAAGGAGAATCCAAAGAGTTTTTACAAATACGTTAAGGACAAACGAAAGGTGGCTAACCACTGAGCCACCATCTAGAAAACGACAATGTTGTTGAGGAGATTACTGAGATACAGGCTACTAGACTAGGTGTGATTGAGGTTCACAAGGAGGAGGTATTTAGAAATCCTGCAGAGTGTGAAAATAGATAAGTCCCCTGGGCCGGATGGGATTTATCCTAGGATCCTCTGGGAAGCCAGGGAGGAGATTGCCAAGCCTTTGGCATTGATCTTTAAATCGCCATTGTCTACAGGAATAGCGCCAGACAACTGGAGGATAGCAAATGTGGTTCCCCTGTTCAAGAAGGGGAGTAGAGACAACCCAGGTAATTATAGACCAGTGAGCCCTACTTCAGTTGTTGGTAAAGTGTTAGAAAAGGTTATAGATCCTATTTCTTATAATCTAGAAAAGAATAATTTGATTAGGGATAGTCAGCACGGTTTTGTGAAGGTTAGGTCTTGCCTCACAAACCTTATTGAGTTGAGAAGGTGACCAAACAGGTAGATGAGAGTAAACTGGTTGATGTGGTGTATATGGATTTCAGCAAGGCATTTGATAAGGTTCCCACAGTAGGCTATTGTACAAAATGCGGAGGAATGGGATTGTGGGAAATATAGCAGTTTGGATCAGTAATTAGCTTGCTGAAAGAAAACAGAGGGTGGTAGTTGATGGGAAATGTTCATCCTGGAGTCCAGTTACCAGTGGTGTACCGCAAGGGCCGGTGTTGGGTCCACTGTTGTTCGTCATTTTTATAAACTACCTGGATGAGGGCGTGGAAGGATGGGTTAGTAAATTTGCAGACGACACTAAGGTCAGTGGAGTTGTGGATAGTGACGAAGGATGTTATAGGTTATAGAGAGACATAGATAAGATGCAGAGCTGGGCTGAGAGATGGCAAATGGAGTTTAATGCGGACAAGTGTGAGGTAATTCACTTTGGTCGGAGTAACCGGAATGCAAAGTACTGGGCTAATGGTAAGATTCTTGGTAGCGTAGATAAGCAGAGAGATCTCAGTATCCAGGTACACAGATCCTTGAAAGTTGCCACCCAGGTTGACAGGGTTGTTAAGGCGGCATACAGTGTTTTAGCTTTTATTAATAGAGGGATCGAGTTCCGGAACAATGAGGTTATGCTACAGCTGTACAAAACTCTGGTGCGGCTGCACTTGGAGCATTGTGTACCGCATTATAAGAAGGAAAGGGTGCAGAGGAGATTTACTAGATGTTGCCTGGTATGGAGGGAAGGTCTTACGAGGAAAGGCTGAGGGACTTGAGGCTGTTTTCATTGGAGAGAAGAAGGTTGAGAGGTGACTTAATAGAGATATAAAATAATCAGAGGGTTAGATAGGGTGGACAGGGAGAGCCTTTTTCCAAGAATGGTGACGGCAAGCACGAGGGGACACAACTTTAAAGTGAGGGGTGATAGATATAGGACAGATGTCAGAGGTAGTTTCTTTACTCAGGGAGTAGTAAGGGTATGGAATGTTTTGCCTTCAACGGTAGTAGATTCACCAACTTTAAGTACATTTAAGTCGTCATTGGACAAGCATATGGACATTCATGGAATAGTGTAGATTAGATGGGCTTCAGATTGGTATGACAGGTCAGCACAACATCGAGGGCCGAAGGGCCTGTACTGCGCTGTAATGTTCTATGTTCTAAAAGCGTAACTAGGGAGAGAATAGGGCCCCTCAAAGATCAGCATTGGAGTGCAGGTTCATAGCTCCTTGAAAGTGGAGTCGCAGGTAGATAGGATAGTGAAGGCGGCGTTTGGTATGCTTTTCTTTATCGGCCAGAGTATGGAGTACAGGAGGTGGGAGGTCATGTTGCGACTGTACAGGACATCGGTTAGGACACTGTTGGAATATTGCGTGCAATTCTGGTCTCCTTCCTATCGGAAAGATGTTGTGAAACTTGAAAGGGTTCAGAAAAGACTTACAAGGATGTTGCCAGGGTTGGAGGATTTGAGCTATGGGGAGAGGCTGAACAGGCTGGGGCTGTTTTCCCTGGAGCATCGGAGGCTGAGGGGTAACCTTACAGAGGTTTACAAAATTATGGGGGGCATGGATAGGATAAATAGACAAAGTATTTTCACTGGGGTGGGGGAGTCCAGAAAGAGAGGGCATAGGTTTAGGGTGAGAGGGGAAAGATATAAAAGAGACCTAAAGGACAACGTTTTCATGCAGAGGGTGTTATGTGTATGGAATGAGCTGCCAGAGGAAGTGGTGGAGGCTGGTACAATCGCAACATTTAAAAGGCATTTGGCTGGGTGTATGAATAGGAAGGGTTTGGAGGGATATGGGCCAGGTGCTGGTAGATGGGACCAGATTGGGTTTGGACATCTGGTCAGCATGGACAGGGTGGACCGAAGGGTCTGTTTCCATGCTGTACATCTCTATGACTCTAAGAGTTGGGGTGGACCACTCAGGAGTTTATCATTTTGTTGCAGTATCTTTCAGAATAGGATTCGTGGGCAGAACTAATTTAGACACATGTAAGTTCAGATAATGTACAGCATTCTAATTTTATATATTTGGAGAAAAAGCTAAAAATATTTCTCAACACTTCCAAATCTCTCAAATTACACAACTTCAGAATTCACAGCACTATTACAGTACAGATGGAGGCCATTCAATTCATTATATTTACAGTGGCTCTCTAAATGAGTATCATGATTTATTGCCTACTCCATAACATGCATGTTATTTCTATTTAAGTAATCTTGAATGCCCTGACTGCACCTACTACCACAGGTAGTTTTCCTATAACACTGTAGTTGGGCTCCAGCAAAACCGCATTTAATAGAAAATTGCTTAATAGAAATAATGTGACCTATGGGAAAAGTGTGGTTGGGGCAGACCAGCAAAAAAAAAATCACTCATGATCACTCAAAAATCACCCAAAAATAAAGTACAGCACAATCTAAATTAACAAAACAAAAGTAAATTTAACACATTACAGGTCCTTTTGCAATAACGCATGTTTCGTTAATGTGAATTTGCTAAAACACGATTGGAGAATTGGATACACTGTTTCCATATGCAAAATTTTAAAGCATGTGTTGGTTATGACGCAATCCTGACCCCATTAATTTAAATAGTGCTATGATTATGCGATTTTCTTACAACAAGGGATTGCGCATGAACATAACTACCACGCTATCGTAGAACCGACTACAAAGAAAAAATATTGTTATAGCAGGGTCATGATCACCATCACCTTTGGGTGCAGTTGTAGTTGCAGAAGTGGGTGGCAGTGGTTGATTGTCTTCTGACTGGTTCTTGGGGGTTGGTTTAAATAAAAAAGACATCCAGATTTTGCTGCTTTGTTGTTTTTTCCTCTGTCTTGAAGAAACTGTTCATAGGGTGTCATAGGATATCTTGTTGAATGAACTGCTACCCTGCTGTGTTCTGCATTGTAATCATTGTCCTCTAGCAGCTGCAACTGCCTTTCAATTTCCCTCAGGATAGAAGACAAAAGAGAAGTGGAAAGCTCTTGTGGTGCTGCATCCTGGACTTCATCTTTTTCATCTCCAGCTTCCACTTCAGCGACAAGCTGATGTAGATCAGCTGTAGAGGAGTCTTCACAGTGGAATTCAAGCAGCTCTTCAAGATCGTCACTTTCCACTTCTTCAAAGCCAACCTGCTTTGCAAGGACAACACAATGTTCTTTGATTTTTGCGAGCTTGTCTGACAGTTCGCATTCTTTAAAATCCTGAAAACAAAATCCAGGAGAAGCTGTCGCCAAACTGCATGCAGGTAGTCCTTAATGACATCACCACAAGCCTCCACAATAACGTCAATAGCATTCTTGATGTTAAAGCTCTTCCAAAATTGAAGAACACGGTCCTTATTTTCCCTGTCAGAAACTACATTTAGCCTCTTGAATATACGACTTAAAAAATAAGTTTTAAAAGCTTGTGTTGCATCCTGGTCCGTGGGTTAAATGAGAGAAACACTGATGTTTTCAGAAAGCTTACCAATGGTGGCAGGATGGCTTGGCACATTATCTAGGATGAGGAGAGCCTTGAAATCCAGATTTTATTTGCTTGGCCATACTGTCTCAAAACATTTTCCAAAATATCAACAATAAGGTCAGAAAAAAATTGGCCCTGTCATCCAACCCTTTTTGCTTGACCTGAAGTAGATGCCTACCGTAGACTCAAAGTAACCCTGCAAGGCTTGCAGAAGGGCAGAGTGGTACACCACCAACGGCTTAAGCTTTAAATTGCCATTGGCAATGGCACCCAGCAGCAGTCACATGATCCTTTACCACCTTAAAACCTGGAGTACATGCTTCATTCTTAGAAATGTAGGTTCTTGCTGGCATTCGCTTCCGGTATAAACTTGTCTCATCCAAATTGAAGATTTGATCTAAGGTGTAGCCTTCTTTGCCAATTTTTTTTTAAAACGATGGGATAAAATGCTAGCGCATGCTCCTCATCGCCACAGGTAGATTCACCAATTAACTTTGTGTTATGGAATGCATAGTGGCTCCTAAAATCAGCAAACCACCCACTGCTAGCATAAGGGCAGGCATATTGGCAGGAGTTTGAGCATGTTTCTTTAGATCTTCATAAATGGATCAGGTTTTCTCTTTTATGGGTGAGAAAGGTTGTCCCAAGTCACTTTTTTGTTTGATCTTCTATCCAAATACATAGAAGCCCCTTTATCTCAAGTTCCTTTGGCCGTGACCTCTCAGATTTGCTGGCACGCAGACTTATTCCAGCAATACAGCTTGCTTAAGTCTTTTCAGCGTTGCCTCTAATGGTGTGTAAGGTAGACTCCCTCATTCCTGTTAGGCAAGCTGCATCACATGTTCTCTCCTTGCGCTCAAAATGCTTTATAGCATCTAGCTTCCCTGCAATAGCTTTTTTTTGCATTCATTACCCACAATTTTCTCACCAGGATTCTTCTTGCTAACATTCTTGTCACTATCATTATTTTAGCAAAAATGGAGAGATATAATCTATGAGTAGATTCTGTGAAATGTAGGTACAAGAAAAAATTAGAAAGGCAAATGGTACATACAAGGCAAAAGTGAGAATGCAGATGCTGGAAACCAGAGTTTAGATCAGAGTGGCGCTGGAAAAGCACAGCATCCGAGAAGCAGGAAAATCGACGTTTCGGGCAAAAACCCTTCATCAGGAGTAGAGGCAGAAAGCCTCCAGGCTGGGGAGAAGGTAGCAAGGAGTCCAGGAACTCCCCACATACGTTCGAGACACCTCCCACGCCCTCTACCTCCTCCAAGACTTCCATTTCCCCGGCCCCCAACGCCTCATCTTCACCGTGGATATCCAATCCCTCTACAACTCCATCCGCCATGACCAGGACCTCCAAGCCCTCCATTTCTTCCTCTCCTGACGTCCCCAACAGTACCCTTCCACTGACACACTCATTCATTTGGCTGAACTGGTCCTCACCCTTAACAATTTCTCCTTCGAATCCTTCCACTGCCTCCAGACCAAAGGGGTAGCCATGGACACCCGCATGGGCCACAGCTACGCTTGTCTCTTTGTCGGCTACGTAGAACAGTCCATCTTCTGTAGTTACACCGGTACCATTCTCCACCTCTTCCTCTGCTACATTGATGACTGCATCGGCACCACCTCATGCTCCCACAAGGAGGCTGAGCAGTTCATCAACTTCACCAACACATTCCACTCCGACCTTAATTCACCTGGACCATCTCCAACTCCTCCCTCCCATTCCTGGACCTCTCCATCTCCATTAATGACGACTGACTTGACACTGACATTTTTTACAAACCCACCGACTCCCACAGCTTCCTGGATTACACCTCTTCCCACCCTACCTCCTGCTAAAATGCCATCCTGTATTCCCAATTCCTCCGCCTCCGCCGTATCTGCTCCTAGGAGGACCAGTTCCACCACAGAACACACCAGATGGCCCCCTTCTTTAGAGATCGCAATTTCCCTTCTCACGTGGCTGGAGATGCCCACCATTGCATCTCATCCACATCCCGCACCTCCGTTCTCAAACTCCACCCCTCCAACCGTAACAAGGACAGAACACCCCGGTCCTCATTTTCCACCCTACCAACCTTCGCATTAACCGTATCATCCGCCGACATTTCCACCACCTCCAAATGGACCCCACCACCAGGGATATATTTCCCTCCCCATCCCTTTCCTCAAAAACCATTCCCCTTTGTGACTACCTGGTCAGGTCCACGTGCCCCACCAAACCACCCTCCCGTCCTGGGACCTTCCCCTGCCACCGCATAAATTGCAATACCTGCGCCCACATCTTCTCCCTCACCTCCATCCAAGGCCCCAAAGGAGCCTTCCACATCCATCAAAGTTTCACCTACAATGTCATTTATTGCATCCATTGCTCCCGATGCAGTCTCCTCTACATTGGGGAGACTGGACGCCTCCTCACAGAGCGCTTCAGGGAACATCTCTGGGACACCCGCACCAATCAACCCCAACGCCCCGTGGCCCACCATTTCAACCCACCCCTCACTCTGCCAAGGAAATGCAGGTTCTGGGCCTTCTCCACTGCCACTCCCTCACCATCTGACACCTGGAGAAAGAACGCCTCATCCTCTGCCTTGGAACACTTCAACTCCAGGGCATCAATGTGGACTTCACCAGTGTCCTCATTTCCTTTCCCCCCACCTTACCCCAGTTCCAACCTTCCAGCTCAGCACTGTCCTCATGACCTGTCCTACCTGCCAATCTCCCTTCCCACCTATCCACTCCACCCCCACCCCCATTCACCTATTGTACTCTTTGCGACCTTCTCCCCAGCTGCCCCCGCCCCACCCCAGATCCAAAATGGTATGTACAAGCATATTGCAGTCCTGCAGGAATTATACAGGGCTTATCCAGGAATATTCTAGTCTCAGAGGGAGGACAATGAACATTCATTAGTTTAATTTTTGAGATGAAGCTGCTCAACGTTTGTACCGTACTTCGCACATGCTCTTTTGGGAGCTGACATTGGCGAATGCACAGGATGGCATAAAGACTTCACAGACATCAGCACATGCACAGAACAAAGCATACAAAATGATCGCCGCTGGAATCACACTATTGCAAACAAAGTTAAGTGTTCTCAAAAATACCATTCCCTAATTCAGCAACGTTATAGCCAAGTCACTGCCAAAACACACTTTATACAAGAGCCACCTGTAGTTTAATGAAAGTACAATGCTAGATTCTGATTATTTTTTCCTCGATATAATATTCAGTAAAGTTGGACCTCGCCCTGACTTTTGTCCCATTTGACTATCTCACCATATAACATGCCCAAGTTAAAAAAGGCCACTGCAAACTGATCAAGGTTAGTCAGGGTACATTTACCTACCTTTCACTTCATGAAACTAAAACCAACATTAACTAAATATTACCTGGCAAGCAACTAACACACTAAACTACAGAAGAATTCCCTTATTAATGCTTGAATGCCAAACTTGTTTCCAATATGCTCATTTCTCTTTACGTTGCTGAACTGCAAAAATCCAGCGTCAAAACACCTTGTTCCTCAGCTTTCCAACGATTTCTGAAACACTTTCAACCACAAGGTTCACCCTGACAAGTCCACATCTCAGCTGTATGAGGAAAAATCTTGCAGTGACTTTAAAAATCTCTTGGCATCATTGTAGCCCACAAACCCACCAACACATTGAAACAGCAGCTAATGAACTTAAAAGACCCTTTACAGACAACAAGCAAAGCTAATGTCATCAACAAAATACATGGCAAAAACTGTAGCAAACACTACATTGGCAAAACAGGCAGAAAGCTAACTACCCGATACTATACATCAACCAGCCACAAAAAGACACTAGTTTCCTTACATACAGATGAGGAAGGACAACTTTGACTGGGACAACACATCCATCCTAGGACAAGCCAAACAGAGTTATGCACGAGAATTCCTAGAAGCATGGCACTCCAACTGGAACATTATTAAAATACGCATTGATTTGGACCCCACCTACCCTACTCTGGAAAAAAAAGAACCGTAAATGACATCACCAACCCAAGGAAACCTAAACACAAATAAAAAGCAGGGCATAACACCAGCGCTTCACCACAGGCTCGCTGATGATGTTAACTAATATGGTGACAAAACATGTGAAAACGAACATTCCAACTCAGCGAGCAAATTTACATCCAGAACCTCAACCTGAGCTATAAATCTCAAAATTCACTAATAACTGCAGGTCCCGTTTCTTTACCTAGAGGGCATGTATTCACAAGTATACTGTCTCATAGCTTCCAAAGAAACAGATCTTTAATCCCCTCCACAAAACTCAATTCTTCCCTCTCGCTAAGTATTCGAGACACTTAGTCTGCAATAGCAAAAACATCCACCTCACCCTATATTTAGCTTTTAAACCCGCAATGGGCATTTCAACAGATGAGGTAAAAACAGTGACTGCAGATGCTGGAAACCAGATTCTGGATTAGTGGTGCTGGAAGAGCACAGCAGTTCAGGCATCATCCAAGGAGCTTTGAAATCGGCGTTTCGGCAAACGCCCTTCATCAGGAATAAAGGCAGTGAACCTGGAGCGTGGAGAGATAAGCTAGAGGAGGGTGGGGGTGGGGAGAAAGTAGCATAGAGTACAATAGGTCAGTGGGGGAGGAGATGAAGGTGATAGGTCAGGGAGGAGAGGGTGGAGTGGATAGATGGAAAAGGAGATAGGCAGATAGGACAAG
>NC_057712.1:29114128-29257780 GCF_004010195.1 Chiloscyllium plagiosum
GGGCGATTTGGTTGTTTGGTGCGGGTGTCTCGGAGATGTTCCCTAAAGCGCTCTGCTAGGAGGCGTCCAGTCTCCCCAATGTAGAGGAGACCGCATCGGGAGCAGCGGATACAATAAATGATATTAGTGGATTTGCAGGTAAAACTTTGATGGATGTGGGAAGCTCCTTTGGGGCCTTGGATAGAGGTGAGTGAGGAGGTGTGGGCGCAGGTTTTACAGTTCCTGCGGTGGCAGGGGAAAGTGCCAGGATGGGAGGGTGGGTGGTAGGGGGGCGTGGACCTGACCAGGTAGTCACGGAGGGAACGGTCTTTGCGGAAGGCGGAAAGGGGTGGGGAGGGAAATATATCCCTGGTGGTGGGATCTGTTTGGAGGTGGCAGAAATGTCGGTGGTTGATTTGGTTTATGCGAAGGTTGGTAGGGTGGAAGGTGAGCACCGGGGCATTCCGTCCTTGTTACAGTTGGAGGGGTGGGGTCTGAGGGCGGAGGTGCGGGATGTAGACGAGATGCGTTGGAGGGCATCTTTAACCACGTGGGAAGGGAAATTGCGGTCTCTAAAGAAGGAGGCCATCTGGTGTGTTCTGTGGTGGAACTGGTCCTCCTGGGAGCAGATCTGGTGGAATCGGAGGAATTGGGAATACGGGATGGCATTTTTGCAAGAGGTAGGGTGGACATGGGCCCCAAAGTCCCATGGTAACAAGGCCACAAAGGCCAGTCATCAGACAAAACTCCCAACAAATCCTACACCTCCCTGCAATACTCTAGCTCCCAACTTCAAGGAAATGATCCACATTTGTGTTAACCAAATAAATTCAGGAAGTGCAAAAGAGATTCTTATAATTACCCCAAGATGCAAAGTTGTGTTGAAGATCACCAACAAAACAATAATAAAAAAAGAGGCTGAAGCTTATTCATTTCACAAAACATTTTCAGGACAGACTGACCTGCTCAAAACGCCTCTAGACACAGAACCTCGAACATCGCAATGGTTGGTCGCAATTACAAGCTGTTTTATTCTACAACAAAGTGAACTTTTGCTGATTAACAGACCAAAATCGCTTGGCTAAGTCAGGTAAATCTTTAATTTTTAAATTCAAAATAATGAATTGATAGCATTATTCCTAATTATCCCTAACCATTTTTAAGATCACTGTTATATCTCTTTCTACTACTCCCCTAATCCTTTCTTACACTTTATTTCATTGTCAAGATAAAGTTGCTGTCATGAGGTATCAGAAATGCACCAATCACTTGAAATAGAGAAATGAAATAATGTCCTGCACTGGCTGTTGACAAGTGTTCTGCTTCGTACACTATACAACCTTAAACCTAAAGTCATCCACAACCTACAAATAATACCCCCACCCCCGAAGAATCAGTGAGTCTTCGGGGGGGGGGGGTGGTTAGCAAAGATCACTTCCTTTAACTTTTGCACTGGCCATTCTCACCATCCGTGGCTTAGTAAATTACCATGTGCTCCAGCCCACTTTGATTCGAAAGGATGTTCTCGGGTCCTGTTTGAGTGGACATGTTTCTCTCTCCACAACCGCTACTGAACCTGCTAAGTTTTCTGCTTTTATAACGTTATTTTCCTGTTTTCTCTCTCTCCCTCCCCCCCGCTGCTGCCCTTGTCACGCTGGGCATTTGCGACATTTTATTATTTTATGCTTCGATTGCCAGCTCCCGTGGGGATTCACTTTTCCAAGCGAAGTCCACCAATGTTATGCAACTTCCTTTGGGACTCAGGGCCGAACTTCAGCCACTACCTGTCAGACCAACCCCCCAACATCTGCCGAAACTTGCTCCCAGACCTCAAAACGGGAATGAAGGAGCAACCGGGACGACCACCCCAACGACACAAACGCCAGTCTCATCAAGCGGATGCGGGGAGAGGAGGGGAAAGAATCATAAAAGACACATTATCCACCTTCTACTAACCGACTAACCTGCTGCTGCGCTGCCATTGAAATTTAAACATGGCGGGGAAATGAGCGGGCCGCGAGGATCGCCGGGAAAAGAACGTCCTGCCAACGGCTAGAAACCGTGGGCAGTTAGAAGGGGGCGGGGCCTACGTCATGGGACGGGGCTTGCGGCGACATGGGCGGGACCCAGGCAGGTCGCGTCGGGGCGAGACCTGCTTGGGGCGGCTAAGGGGGCGTGGCTACACCGGGTTGCGCGAGCTTTTTCGGGGCGGGGCTTTGCGAGTGGACGATCCGATGAAGTCAACTTTTTTTTGCATAGGCATCCTGCAAGATACAACTTCTTCGGTGCTCTTCATAGGGAGTCTTTTCACAACAACTAAGGGTCCCAATGTTATCAGTCTGCATCCTGCTCGCAGACCCAGTGCCCCCTTCAGTGAATTGAAATAATGTAAAGTGTCAGAGCTCAGTGTGGAACTTCCAATGAACAAGATTTTCCCTTTAAGAGGTGGGAAAGGTACTTATAGAAAAATGATCATTTGTTTTTGGTTGTTTTGTTATTTGTATGCCTCCAGTTTGTCTCACTTTACTTTTAATTTTTTGTCTGTGAATTTTCTCGCTCAGTCAGGAGTGCAGAATCACAAAATCGTCTGCAGCCAAATAGATTTTTTTTTATCGCACCAAGGGATTATGAAGCCGATTGAAGGCTGAGAAAATGGGGCTCATTAGTTTGTCTACTACGCGTGAGCTTCGAGCAACAGTTTTAAAGGGACCATGGCCAGTCGATAATCAAAAGGAAAAATAAGGGAAAGCAGAGAGGAGAAAAAAAAAGCAAAACAGTCAAATAAATATTTATTCTACAGTACTTCCAATGAAATAACATGGAATCACGGATAGCTGGAATGTCATTGCGCATTCATTTTACTAAACAGCTACATGACCAAAATATGCAATTCCTTCACAGATTAAGTAATAATTCTGTGTAGTCCCTCCTTGTTGGTGGCAAGCGACGTTTTCTTTGTTAGATAATTAACATCTTGCATCTTTCTAAAAGTGATCAGAAAGAACTAAACACAATATAGGAGTGAACATAGGAATTGGAGTCTGTTAATCCTTATCACACAACCAACAACCCAAGTAAGCTATTTCAACGCATTGAGTCTGTTCTGGCATTCAATGAAATCATGGCTGATCTAATAATCTTGAACTCAATTTTCCTGCCTTTTCCTCATAAACCTTGATTCCCTGACTTACTACAAGTTCATCTGCCTCAGCCTTGAATAGCTTCAATAACCCAGCCTCAACAGCCATCTGCAGTAACAAATTCACAACCCTCAGAAGTTCCTCCTTTTCTATGACTTACATGTGCAATCCTTATTCTGAGATCCTCCAAAAAGGGGAAACAATATTTCTGCGTCCACCCTGTTAAATCCTCTAAAAATCTTTTATATTTCAATAAGGTTAACTTTCATTATTCTGATTTCCAACAAACACTCATGAGACAGTCCTTCCATACCTGGTATTAGCCTAGTGAACTGCCTTTGGATTGCTTCCAATGGCAGTATGATGCTTATTAGAATAGGGGCCCCAAACTGTACACAGTATTTCAGCTGGCTGGATGTTGGCAGGTGGGACTAGACTGAGTTGGGATATCTGGTTGGTGTAAACGAGTTGGACCGAAGGGTTTGTTTCTATGCTGTATATCTCTATGGCTTCTGGACTCCATTTCTTTTGAAACAAAGGACAACCTTCCAATTGCCTTCACTATTACCTGTTGCACTTGGATACTAGTTTTTTGTGTGATTCATGGACAAGAACTCTCAAATCTCTTTGTTCTGCATTTCTCCATTTACATAATAGTTAGCTCCTCTATTCTTCCTGTCAACATACATATCACATTTCTCCACACTATACTCCACCAACCAAACTTTTGCTCACACACTTAACCTGTCTACATCCCTCTACAGACCTTGTGCAATCTTCAACATTTGCCTTCTGTGGTAGGGGAATGAGGGTACTTGGTTGCTAGGGCTCATCTCAGGTGTGGGACAGAGGTCCTCCATTGAAGCAGTGATCGGAGAAATGGGCGCGGGGGGGGGCTCCTGGCTAGACAGAAGTGCGTGTGGGGTGTTGCCTTGAGTGTCGGGGTCATGGAATGAAATGTTTCAGGTGATTGGATCGCTGCATTGCTAAAGATTGCTGCAGTGTAAGCAGGGCAGAACTAGCAGACCACAATGTTCAGGAACAAAGTGTAAGGATGAATGAGTGACCATATCAGCGAATGAGCACCACATGTTTGAATTTCATTCGTAGATATCAAATGCACAGCGATTTGATGTAATTAAAATTCCTTGTTAATTGAATTATATAGTAGTAATTAATTTTGTAATTAAGCTTGAAGTAATTACTTGCCCAGTCAATTGATTTTTAGACTTTATGTAACTACTTGTGAATTGACTGATAGACTTGATATAATCAATTGCATGGTACCAGTTTGTAGATGTAAATAATCTTGGTGTAAAAAGTACAAAAATAGTGCTGCCCAGGTAGTCTGCAGAGTGAGCTCGATCGTCCTGTATGACGATCTTGAGTTTCTCTCCTTACTATATTCGACGCTGCTTGAATAGACCACTGTTCCGGCTGCCCTGTGAGTACTCTTGCCTCAGACCGAGGTCACTCCTACAGTTGGGCGCTGCGAGCACGGTACTCCGCCTGGGACCACCGAAATGCGACTGCGAAGCGGGTGAGTCCGTTTAATTTTGTCACCTAGGTTAGAGCAGGCGCACTTCAGTTGATCCTGTAAGCAATGATATCCATTGGTAAACTTAAAAATCGGAGTGAGGGGGTGCCGGGAGCGCAGAGGAACAGCATAATCCCAACACATACATAGTGCCCCGCGGGATTATGTATGTAACACCGACGGACTGGCGCAACAAAATAAAAAGCCTAGGCATAACTAATGCCAACAGACTGGTGTGGATTTAAGTGTGCTTATTAGATAATGGGCAAAAACTGGACACGGGTACAGTGGCAAGAAAACAAAACTGCTTAAAGGATAGGACAATAAGTAATTATCTTCCGGACGAGGAGGATTGGGGCCCAGCGGCTCAATCTTACAAACCTTGTATGTAGCAAGTAAAAAGTTGATTCGTAACATTGCTAAGGCTGGGTGATATCGGCATTAGTCGGCAGCTGAGCAAAAAGGAACAAAAGAGAAACCGCAGAAAGAGCCCGTTATAATACCAGCGCTTTATAAACAAAGTGTTCATTGTAAACAGGAGAGGCAAGTAATGTCTGCTAGGAAATGAGAAAATAGCAAGGAACCAGCCAACGGGACACTTTTTTCCCCACTCCACCTCCCTATACCCCACCTAGCGCCCTTCCACTCTGTAATAGTAAAGCCAGGTAGGAACATATCCCTGGAACACACGAATAAAAGGCAGACGGACAGTAATAACGACTACTGAGACATATCACGGGCTCAGTTTCTAGGAACACCATGACAATGGCGATCAGTGACCCAGGGATCGAGGTACCTCACACTAGGTCCTACCTGTAAGAACGCAAACGGTTACAGCCCATGAAACAACCCCGAATAAGGGGAGGGGGGGAGAGAGAGAATGGCAGGGCCAGCAGATGTTAGATTAACCCCTAAAAGCCCAGAGGAATGCCTGCAATAAAGAGTTCTAGGAAAGGTTACAAGCACTTGAGGAGCCGCACGATTTAACTTCACATGACCTATATATACGAATGAAAACTAAAGTACCAGCATCGGTTTGGATTAACATGCGTAACAGAGCAGACAGGGATTGGATAACAGCCCAACAAGGCACCAATCAGATTAAGCTCAATGATTTTAAACAAGACGTGGAGGACGCATTGGGTGATGCCTGGGTCGATTGGACCCGTGTCTCTCTGAGAAAAGGCGAGCTTTTTGATGATTATACAGAGAGGAGATTTAAAGCGTACTGTGAATATGGGGGGAAATGAGAGCCTCCAACCGAGCCGATACTGTGATCCTGCAGACATTGAAAAACTGTTGTTAGAGGCAGGGAAACTAAAAGGGATCACTGGCAGTGATCCCGGGCAACAGAGAAATTTGGCTTAGCTAACTATTCCAAAGGACCCTCCTCCGGCACAGCTAAAATAGAGAACAGAAGGTTCTTCCTGGTGGTGGAAATTGAATTAAAAAAAAAGAACCAAAGGACCCTCCTCCGGCACAGCTAAAATAGAGAACGATATGGGGGTGGAAAGAAAGCGAGGGGCAGACAGACGCCCCGGTTGAAAAGGGTGTTGTAAATGTACGTAGATGGTGCGAGGAAGCACTTGGAAGGCGAGCCACATGCCGCTTGGGTAGTAGTGGACAACCAAGCATGGTTAGGGACGGGAGCAAAGATAGACGGTCATAAGTCAGTGCAGGTAGCGGAATCAGTAGCGTGAACAAAAGCACTTGGGAAAGGAAAAATGTAAGAAAATCAACAGTCGATACGCTTTTGATGTAGTTCATGTCATATGACAGCATGGATCAGGAGAAGATATGTTACATCTTCTGGTATTCCCATCTAACATCAGGAACAAATCTGGTCCCCTTATAGCAGCTGCAAAACTCCTGAAGAGGCAGCAGTCATAAAAATTAGAACAATGTAAAATAACTAGTGGGAAGGAAATGCTGCAGCAGTCAAAGAACGGTTAACCGAACCACAAACAACCCTTATGTGGGTGGCTAAGCAACTTACTAAGGAAACTTATACCGATTATGATATTTCCCACATACAAGTCACAACTACTCAAGAAGAAAAGGCCGAGTGAGTAAAGGAGGGAGCCAGAGAAGACCCCTACTGTGTTTGGAGAAAAGAATTTCCCCTCCATGATAGAATTATAGCTCCCACCGGTATATGCAATAATCTATGCAATAATATGCAAAGTATACCATAGTACCGTCCACCTAGAGAAAGACTGGATGCTATTCCTTATGGAAAACCATTGGTGGTGGCCCGGAATGGGGCAGGACATAGTGAAGCACTGTCAGATTTTGTAATTTTTGAAGGTAATACCAGGAAATGGACAAGATCAAGATGGGTCACCACCAAAGACCAAAAGGTCCTTGGGAAAAGATTCAGATGGATTTTATAGGTCCACTACCTCAGTTAGGGAAAGCAATATTGCCTTGTCATGATTGATCACTTCACAAGATGGGTTGAGGCATTCCTGACCAAGGATTGTACAGCCACTATGGTTGCAAAAAAAAATGTAGCCACAGAAATCATTCCGAGATGAGGAGTTCTCCTACAATTAGACTCAAACTAAGGAGCCCATTTCATAGGGAATGCTTGAAAGAGGCATGCAAATTACTAGGGATTGCTTAGAGATTTCATATTCCCTATCATCCCCAGAATTAAGGACTAGTGGAATGGACCAATCGCATCCTGAAGCAAGCCTCTGACAAAGCCTGCAGAGCAAGGGGGAAAAAAAGTGTTATCAGCAATACTCATGTACATGCATGCAACCCTGAATATTAATTCACGACAGTTTCGTAGAATTGTGCCATAGAGTGTAGACCTCTATCTATCAGGATACTCCAGAAGCTGGGGATAATTACTGTAAAAATATTGATCCAGTTGAACATATCTCTCCAAACCCAATTTCCAAAATCAACAAAGAGTCTCTTTGTGTCTTTTGCACAACATTTGTTCCAACAGAAGCCTGCTATATGGCTCCAGTAATAACATGGAGACAAGTGTGACCTATTGATGGCTGCTGGGGCAGGATTTGCAGCAGGAGTCACGACAGATAGTTCAGTTGACCTGGCCTCCCTGAAACAGTAGTTAGTAGATCTAAAAGGAGAAATAAAGAAGTTAATGCAAGCAGGGTTAGACCACCAACACAAAACAACCAGTATTGGTGCCGAAGATACTAGGATATATGTTAAAAACATCTCTTTGCCAGAAGACACTAAGTAGGCCACCAAGACTATCCACCTGAGAATCAATAATAATACAAAACCCTCCGGAAAATGTCTGTGTGTTACGATTGCCTACTGCATTCAGACCACCAAACTCAAATGACATGCTTTTGAATCACGGATTCCCGCTTGGATCCAAGATCAAGACCTCTCGCAATGGATTGCATAAATATACTCGAGAGTTGACACAAACCTTTGTTGTTACATTTGATGATGTGCCAAATGTACTTGGGATACTCTTGAAGGTGTTTATCTCTGTTCCATCTCCATGATCTTGAATAATTTAAAGGAACTGAACACTGGACAAGCTGGGCAGTGGAACAATGCAGCCAGTTGAAAGCTGTCAACAAGGAAAAATGCTTGGACTGGGACATGATTTGGAGACGCCCGTGTTGGACTGGGGTGTACAAAGTTAAAAATCACACAATACCAGGTTATAGTCCAACAGGTTTATTTGGGAGTACTAGCTTTCGGAGCACTGCTCCCTCATCAGGTGGTTGTGGAGTCCACAATGAAGGAGCAGTGCTCCGAAAGTTAGTGCTTCCAAATAAACCTGTCGGACTGTAACCTGATGTTGTGTGATATTTTATTTTTTAACTTTGGACTAGGACACGTTTTGGATGTACCCAACTGATGCAATTTTCAAAAGGACCCACTGTGGACTTCACCACTGTGATTATTGAGACATCCAAACAGACCAAATCCAACGAACATGTTATGTGCTCATAAATCAACAATTATACAGTGCTACCCCAGCAGCACATTATACCAAAAGACATCTGAATGCTCACTTGGAGGTCATTATCTGGTTATAACTAATCTGCAGGAACAACTCCCTGTTGAAGGGGAGACTGCTGACCCCCAGACCAAAATATCAAGGTAAAGGAATATCTTGCAATACCTTCCACACTGGAAACTGAACTGACACAATTGCTGCAAAACCTTCTCTCATCCTTACCATCCCTCCCCCATCCACCATAACTGGCAACAATTATTAACTGAAACTGAGGATGTGGAACACCAGGGGGTACAAGACTGGCTTTGATCTTCTTAATCTGGATTCAATGTTGAGGGAGTTCGACACAGAATCAAATGGTCTGAGCAATTTTGGAATTGGGGACTAAATCTACCCTTGGGTCAGAGTTACTTTTCATATCCTTGTCGTGTTGCAAGTACTTGTGCTGATCATTCTCATCTGCTACATGCAGAGAAAGTTGACTCGAACTGCACACAGGGAAAAACTTATCCCCTTGATTGACAAGGCAGTGATGAAGATACATGTATTCAGACCTCAACTCCAACAACTAGAAAATCTCTTAACTGGCCTCATGGCGATATGGGGTGGCCGTGAGCCAGAAAGGGGTACTAGTAGAGAAATGAGGGTACTCTGGTTGCTGGGTACAGTCGTCGTCTGTTGAAGCAGTGACAGGGAGACAGTGGAGTCTGTTATTGTCCAGGCTAGACAGCCTCAAAACATTTCAAGAAAGTAACCCAGACCCCAACTTTGCTAGTTGTTTAAAGCAGGTGTAAAGTGGATATTTCAGGAAATATACAGCTGGTCAAACCACTTAATTTTAAACAAAACAAAATTTATTCACAAGATTACCAAATGAAACACAGAGAACAGAATAACAAATAATGTAACCTATCCACAAATTCAATAGATTATCCCAACTTAATGATCTACCCTTTTTGACATTTAAAAGATTCAAAAACTCTGCTTCTATCACCTTTTTCAGGAAGAGAATTCAAAAGACCTATGACCTTTTTGTGAGAAAGATTTGTCTTCAATAATACAACTCATTAATAGATAACCGTAGGTTTGGGATTTTCTCACAAGAGGAAACACTGTTTCAACATCCACCTGTTCAGGAAAGTTACCTTTTTGTTCTTCTAAATCTTTCCTAATAAGATAATCCCCCTATCCCTGATTCCAGGTATAGTCAAGTAAACCTTGTTAGAACTGTTTCCAACACCGTTACATTGTTCCTGAAATGAAGAGGTCAATACAGTACGTAGCAGTCCATTATTTAAAAATGGAAAGAGAGGGGGGGAAAAAAAAGGATTACAGACCAAGTTGGCCTGATATTAGTATTGAGGAGAGTACTGGAGTCTATTACAAAAGACATGATAAAAGAAAATTCAGAAAGCATTACCAGGATTAGACAAATCATGCTTAATAAATCTACTGGAGTTTTTAATGAGGATGCTGGAGTTTAGATGAGGAAGAACCAATGGATGTAGTGTATTTGGATTTTCAGAATGCTTTTTTAAAATACATTTATTGAAAACCTTTACAAAATTAGAAAGTTAGAGAAACATGAAAATTTAGCAGTAGAACATCAAAAACTACACTACTATACAAAAGACCTCAAAACTACACTTATTACAAATCGATAAATAAGTAATGCCGCTCAGCGCAAAAGACCATTGCTCTCAACTTTCGAGAGCATTAATTATTAAACTCACATTTTTTTGAAATTCTTCCTTACATGGCCTTAGGTTTATCAGACCAAACCATCAGGGTTAGGCAAAAGCCCTCATCAAAATGGCAGACAGGTCTGTTTCCAAGTAATTCAAAACGGTCTGCCATGACTTATAAAAGTTGTCCATTTCAGATTAGAGAATTTATCTAAAAGGAGACCATGCTCTTGACTGTTACAGATCTGGTATGGAAAAGAGGGTGCTTCAGGCTAAGAGCACTCTTTCAGTGAGTATTGCATCATTTGTTGGGGGGAAGGTTCCTTGGTGACATCGATCATCTGGGAGAGAGTGAGTTAGGAGTTGAGATCCCTCTGGAAATATGGAAGGAGAATGTGAGGAAGATTTCAATATGTTGTGCTGTGCAGTTGAAGACAAAATCTTAAAATCAGAATTTAAGAGTAAGATGGGTCTATGAGAAGCACAGTCCTCTGGAGCCTTCCCTTTCTTGAGGATAAGAGAGATATTAGCCTGCCTCAAGGATGGCGGGAAGCAATCATGACTATATGAATATGAAACATGTCTAGCATCAGCTCTGACAGTATGTTTACCAATTCTTTACAAAACTCACTGGGAAGACCATCACGACTGGGCACCTTTCCACTTCAAGTTGCCTCACCACCTCCTGTATCTCTTGCGCTATTAATGGAGCACTAAGGAAAGACATCTGCTCAGCAGTCACCACAGGAAGATCCAAGTTCTTAAAAAAAAAGACTCCATTTTACCCGATCTGTCCTCGCAACATTCAGACTGATACAGTTCAGAATAGAACCTAGGAAATGCCACATTGATCTTTTTAGCATTACAAGTAAGAGTCCCATTCCCTTCCCTAATAGAAGCAATAGATTGGGAGGCATTCTTCTTCCTAACCAGATAGGCCGGGTAAATATTTGGCATATCACCGTGCTCAAACAACCTTTGCTTGTCAAAGTTCCTTCCTGGTTGTATGTATAAGTATGGAGTTTAAGGTAGATCAAAGGGTGGTGATCCGCTGCAGCTTACCCACTGATGGCCTATAATAATATGTCATCTCAGCTGCTTTCAATCGTGCCTGGAGCAGACACTGCTGCTCTCCCTTCCGTTGCTTTTGGCTGGCTGAGTATGAAATAATTATCCTTCTAGCATAGGCCTTCGCAGTCTCCCAAAGGATGGACAGATTACTAGCTATACCCGGGTTGGTGGCCAAATAATGCCTCTAATTCCCCAGAAAAGTACTCAACAAAATTGCTGCCCTTAAGGATGAAGGGATCCATTTGCCAGTACCATGAGTTCATTGCATTACACTAAATCTCAAATACTAAATATAATGCTGCGTGATCAGAGATGGCAATATTTGCAATTGAACAAGATACCACCAAATCTAGAAGAGCTGTGGGAGTTAGGAAAAAATTAATCCTTGTATGGCACGATGAGGACTGGAAAAGAATGTAATGTCCCTGCCCATAGGATGGAGACGTCTCCAAACATCTACCAACCCCAGTTCCACACATAGATCACCCAACTCTTTAGATTGTGGAGAAAGCTTTGGGGGACCTTTGGGCATTCTATCCAGCACAGGATCCATAAGCCAATTAAAGTCCCCCTTATAATAATATGCCACAACGCAAAGGCCATGAGCTTACTGCATCTATCAGAAATTTAACTGGTTGGGCCAGAGGACAATACACATTCATAATACCATATTCCTTGCCATGTATTAGGGCGTCAAGGATAACAAACCGACCATATTCATCTTTAACATAATCCATTAAATTAAATGGAAGAATCTTCCAGATGAGTATGACCATTCTTCCTCCCCACCCCCCCCACCGCTCTTAGTGTTAAAGGACGAGTAAAATACCCGATCAAACCTGTCCTGCTATAACTTCAAGTGTTCCTTGCCATTAAGGTGAGTCTTCAGCAACAGGGCAACATCCACCCTCTTCATTTTGAGCCTTGACAGCACTTATTTCCTTTTAACTGGTGAATGGATCTCTCTAATATTCCAGATGCACCATTTAAGAACACTGCTAGCTGTGATCCTTTACAACCACCTTTGACCTGCCAAGAGAAAGAATTTGACTTACAGTACACTGAGCATGTGCAAAAGAAGACTTGTGGGTTCTAATTATGAAAAACTTCAAAAAAAAACTAAATTGACTACAAACCACAAAAAGCTCATAATGGGGGAGCTCTACCCACTGCCCATAGAGGGTGCTACCTCCCACACAAATCTCCATTCCCCCACACCCCAAGCAACAGAAGGAAACAGACAATGGTGAGCACTGTGACCACCTCCAATTTATATATCAACACCAACACCAATCCTAATTGGAGGAAAGAAAATACCAACAGCAGCTTCTTTAAGAAAAGGGTAACATTATAAGAAACATAGCAAGCAGAAGAAAAAACAAGCATTATTGTCCATGTCTATAAATCCATCCGAATTATTTTGAAGTATCCAAGAAATTTTTCACTTGCTCTGAGGAGTCAAATGATCACACTGTCTCCTCATGAATAACACAAAGCACTGCTGGGTATCTCATCGAATATTAAATACCAAGGACCCTTAATTTTCTCTTAACATCATCAAATGGTTTCCTTCTACTGATTATCGCTGCAGAAAGGTTCTGGAAAAACATTATCTTAGTTCTCTAAGTCAGGGCCTGTGGATCTTTCCCCATTCTTCTAGAACATTCCAGGACTCTCTTCTTGTCCCCGTAGTTTGAAATCATACCAGGACCAGATGGGGGCACCGATCCAGACTAGATCTGCGCACCGCAACCCAGTGAGCTCTGTCAACCTTCACCTGGTCCACCTCTGCATCCCAGCCAAGAAGCTGGGACAGCCAGTCTTCAAACAGGCTTGCGAGCTGCTCACCTGTCACTCCCTCCAGCAGCTCAACAACCCAGATACTTTTCCTCTCCTCGCTTTTTCCAGATCATCGACCTGTTCGGTCAAGGCCCGGGTCTGTTTGTCGAGAGCCTGGATCTGCCCTGCTAAGGACTCTACTTCGGTCTCTGACGCTGCAGTCCACCACTTGACCCTTTCAACCTGCTTCCCGAGCCCTTCCAACTCTTTCTCATGCTTTTGTAGCATGACCGAAATCGGCTCCAGCCGAGTACGATTGTCTTCCATCAACTCCTTGATCATCCCTTGGATCACTGAGTTCTTCAGCAATGTCCTGCTGCACTGGTGCCTCTTTCTTGGCTGCCGAAGGAGCTGCAGCTGTATCTGCAGTCACAGTTGCAGGCCGGCCCAAAGCCTTTGGCGAGTGTCCCGTGTGTTGAAGCTTGGCTGTATGCTTTCCTTTTGTAATCCTCGCTTGCTCAAAATGGATTTGCAGTCGAACCTCGACTGTCCAAACGTCAACCATCCGAATGCCAGACCATTCCAAGGCCCTGCAAAAATGGTACCAGGCAATCCAGCATTCACTTACCAGTTAAACGGCATTGTAGCATGCATTGCTGGATAACTGAGAGCCGTTTGTATCCGGCATTATGACATGCATGGCCAGATAATCGAGAAATGCTTGAACAACCAGCACTCGTAGATTACCGCTCGTTTCCAGCCACCTGAATGATCAATCAGCCAAACAAATATTCCCCGCCTGTCGTCTTCGGACACTCGAGGCTCCACTGCAAATGGAATTAAACTGTTTAACAACTGTTTAACATCAATTTTTTAAAAAAAATCACTACTGCTGGGCTGGGGTGCAGAGCTCAGCAAGGCAGATAGCTCAGATCGCCACCATCTTGAATCCCCCGAATGCTTTTGTTAAGAAGCTTTTGGACAAAATTAAAGCAAATGGAATAGGGATTAACATATTGGCATGGATTGAGAATTAGTTGACAAACAGAAAATAAATAGAATGGTTTTAAAGTAGGAGCACAGTGACTACTGGGGTGCTGCAAAGAACAAAGCTTGGGGCCCCAGCTATTCTCAATATAGGATTCTGAGGGACAAGATATACATGCATTTGGAAAAGTAAAAACAAGGACTGCAGATGCTGGAAACCAGATTCTAGATTATAGTGGTGCTGGAAAAGCACAGCAGTTCCGAGCGGTGGCTGATGGAGTTTAATTTCGCTGAAAGCGAGGGGTAGCATTTTAGTGAGGCAAACCAGGTCAGGACTTCTACAGTTAATGGTAGGGCCCTCGGGAGTGTTGCTGAACAAAGAGACCTAGGAGTGCAGGTACATAGTTCCTTAAGTGGAGACACAGGGTGGTGAAGAAGGCATTTGGCATGCTTGCCTTCACTGGTCAGGACATTGAATATAGGAATTGGGAGGTCATGTTGCAGCTGTACAGGATATTGGTGAGGCCCTTTTGGAATACTGCATAAAATTCTTGTTGTCCTTCTATAGGAAGGATGTTCTTAAAACGTGAAAGGGTGTAGAAAAGATTTACAAGGGCGTTGCTGGGATTGGAGGCTTTGAGTTATAGGGAGAGGCTGACTAGGCTGGGGCTTTTTTCCTCAAATGCTGGAGGATGACCTTTATAGAAGTTTACAAAATCATGAGGGGCATGGATAGGGTGAATAGCTAAGGTCAATTTCCTGGGGTAGGGGAGTCCAAAGCTATAGGGCATAGGTTTAAGATGAGAGGGGAAAGATCATAAAAAGGACCTGAGGGGCAATGTTTTCATGTAGAGGGTGGTGCTTGTATGCAATGAGCTACCAAAGGAAGTGGTGGAAGAAGAACATGTAGATGGGTTCATGAATAGGAAGGATTTAGAGAATTATGAGCCAAATGCTGGCAAACAGGGTGAGTTCAGATTGGGATGTTTGGTCAGCGTTGTCGAGTTGGACCAAAGCGTGTATTTCCATGTTGTATGACTCCTATGTAAATATAATGCAAATGCCTTGAATGAGGGGAGTGAATGCAACATTTCAAAGCCTGTTGATATCACAAAACTGGCAAGATTGAGAGTTTTAGGAGGATACAAGCATGCTTCAAGGTCAATCAGACAAATTGAATGAGTGGGCAAACATGTGGCAAATACAGTCCTACTCAGCTAAAATTTATGTTACACACGGTGTGTGGAAAAACAGAAAGGAAGAATAAAGGTTGTTCTGCTATAACGTGCGTTTCGTTAACGGGAATTCACTAACGCAGTTGAAGAAACTGGGGTCACTTTTTCTCAAGGGTGAACTTTAAAACGTGTGTTGGCTGTAACATGATTACATCTCCAATACTTTATAGAAGAATTGTGCTTTAGAAGCTGCACTTAATGTGGGGCTGCATAAGAACACAGCCATAGTGTTATAGAAGAACTACCTGTATTATTTAGATGGTGATATACCGAGAAATGCGGATGTACAAAGGGATCGGGCTATACTTGCACACTTGTTAGTGAAAGTAGACAGGGAGATGCAGCAAGCCATTAGAAAGGCAAATGGTATATCAGCCTTCTTTGTAACAGAATTCGAAGTAGGGATGTTTTACTGCAGTTCCTTTGAGCCTCAGTCAGATTATCCCTGGCCTAATGCATACAGTTTTGCTCTCCCTACTTAAAGGATATGCTTGCTGTAGAGAGATTGCAGTTGATTTTCACTAGGTTGATACTGGGGATGGCAGGTCTGTCCTATGAGGAGAAATTGGTTCAACTTTGCCTGAATTCACGAGAGTTTAGAAGGATGAGAAGGTATCTGATTGAAACACTTCAAATTCTAACATGGCTGAACACATCTTTGGCCAGATCTTTGCACACAATAAACTGATCTATTTCCCTTTGTTGTTTTTTTGGGGTCCAATTCACAACTTTCATTCTACCTATCATTATGATTCATCTTGGTATCCTCCAGTGGTCCCTACCATCACAGACACCAGTCTTCAGGCAATTTGATTCACTCCATCTGATATCAAGAAATGGTTGGATGCACTGGATACAGCAAAGGCTATGGATCCTGGCAACATTCCGGCCAAAAACTTGAGGACTTGTGTTCCAGAACTTGCCAAATCCTATCCAAGCTGTTGCAATACAGCTACAATACTGGCAACCACCTGACAATGTGGAAAAATGTCCAGGTACATCCTATACACACAATGCAGGACAAATGGCTAATTATTTTCCCATCAGTTTGCTCTCACAGTAAAGTGATGGAAGGTACCATTTAAGCTATGAAGCAGCACTTTCTTTTTACCTATAACCTGCTCATTGACAACAAATTTGTGTTCTGCAGGGCTGCTCAGCTTCTGACTTCATTCCAACCTCAGTTCAAACATGTACAAAAGTACTGAATTCCAGAGGTGAGGTTAGAGTAACCGTCCTTGATATCAAAGCCACATTCAATTGGGCATCAAGGGGGCAAACTCTCTGCTGGTTGGAGTCATACCTGGCACACAGATGTTTGTTTAGAGGTCAGTTATCTCAGCTGTAAGACATCTTTGCAGGCGTCCCTCAGGGAAGTGTTCTCAGTCCAACCATCCTCAGCTGCTTCAGTAATAACCTCCGACCCCCTCCCCCCCCCCATCATAAGGTTAGAAGTGGGAATGTTTGCTGATAATTGCACAATGATCAGTACCATTTGCAACTCCTCAGTTGCAGATACCGAAGCAGACATGTTCAAATGCAACAAGATGTGGACAATATCCAGGCTTGGGCTGACAACCGACAAGTACCATACACCTACACATATGCCAGACAATGAACCTCTCCAATAAGAGGTAATATAACTACTACCCCTTGACATTTAATAGTGTTACCATCATTAATTCCCCCACTATCCATATCCTTGGGGTTATTATTGACCAGAAACTCAACTGGATTCACATAAACACCAGCTACAAGAGCAGGTCAGAAGCTAGGAATGCTGTGGTAACTCTCCTCCTAATTCCCCAAAGCCTCCCCACCATACACCAGTCAGGAGTGTGATGGAATGCTCCACAACTGCGTGGGTGGATCGAACTCCAACAACACTTAAGTTTGATACTATCCAAGACAAAGCAGCCTGCTTTATTGGCACCATTTTTACAAGCATGCACTCCCTTTATCACTGATGCTCAGTAGCAACAGTGTGTACTATATTTTAAGATGCATTTCAGAAATTCACCAAACATCCTTAGTTAGCACTTTTTTTTTTGAGCTCCCGATCACTTCCATCTAGAAGACAAGAGCAACAGATACATGAGAACACCACCAACTGTAAGTTCTCTTTCAAGCCACTCACCATCCTGACTTGGAAAATTACTGTTGTTCTGTCACTCTGCCCCAGTCAAATTCCTGGAATTCCCTCTCAAATGGCATGTGGGTCTATCTATGGCATGCAGACTTCATTGGTTCAAGAAGGCATCTCACCAGCACTTTCTCAAAGGCTCCTAGAGATGGGCAATAATTGCTGATCAGACAGCAACACCTACATTCCACGAGTGAAAATATAACTGTCATCAACAAATGTAGTAACTGTACTATCAGTTCTTTCATCCAATTGTAAAAAGCTGATACCCCAGTACTGATCCCTGTGACACACCATTTGTTACATTTGCCAATGAAAAAATGATCCATTTATGCCAACTCTGTTGCCTTTTAACTAACCAATTTTTTATCCATCCCAATGATGCCCTCTACGCTGAGAGTTTTTTTATTTTCCACAATAACCTTTGATGTGGGGCACCTTGCAAAATGGTTTTTGGAAATCTTACTACTGGACCTTTATTACCTTGATCTTTTATAAATGCTCAGCAATAATGTTTTTAATAATAGCTTCTAAATTTTCCCTTTGACAGATGTTATGCCTACTGGCCTGTGGTCTCCTGCTTTCTATCTCCCGTTTTGAAGAAAGAAGTTTTGGTCACTATTTTCCAATACAATGGAAGCTTCATTGCTTTTAATTTCCCAAGTGCCTTAGTTTCAATGTGTGACTCTCTCATCAGTCACTTCTTTTCAGATCCTCAGATGAATTCCATCAGAACCCAGGGACTTGTAAACCAGCATTTGCAACAATATGCACAGTACCACTCACTAGCGATGGTAATTTTATTGATTTCCTCTCTCCCTTCCAGTTCCTGATTTACAGCTACTTTGGGCATGTTAGTCTTACATTGCATTGGTCTCCATAAAGAAGATATCAGTTCAATTCATCTGCAACCTTGTTATATTTTTGATTAATTTCCGGGACTCAATTTCTATCAGACGTATTCGCTCTCTTTGTTGAATTCTTTTTTGCTTTTAAACTGTCCCCAGCAAATTTTACCATCTGTTTTTCTATTCCTAGTTAGCTTTCTTCTTCCTTATTTGTTAACTTTTTAGTTATGATAAGCTGCTTTTTATTGTACTATCCAATCTTCTAACCTGTTAACAAGCTTTGTGGGATTGTATGTTTATTTTAAAAATTTGACACTATCTTTTTTATAGATATTTTTATTAGAAATGTAACATTTTTTACAAGTTTACAAAAATAAACAAAACTCTCAAGTACAAACATTGATATACAATTAAATATACAATAGCCAAAATTTAACAAAAGAAAAAATACCGAGAAAGAAAAAAAACAAAACTCAACTAACTACTAATCTAACCTACAACTAACCAGAGTGTATGTTTAAGTCTCTTATTATTCAAATAAGAGAGAAAAAAACAAAAAAAAACAACTGATAACATAGAAATTGGGTAGTGAGATACATACTCGGAATGTGTTAACATCAAATGTAACAAAACCCGTATTCGTGCGGGATTCCTCTCCCAAGGGGCCCCGGACCAGCCAAGTTCGTAATCTCAATTAAATACACAGAAAGAAAGAATAGAAAATAGTCTCTTCCCGTACGTGTCCAGGGAGGGAAAGTTCGAAAAGCCCAAAAGGATAGATACAGGGTCCACTTTAATTTCCGTTCCTAGAATTTCTGTCAGGGTACTTGCTACTTTAGTCCAATATCTACGGATCTACTGACAGGTCCATAAGCAATGTACAAGACTGCCCACCTCTATTTTGCATTTGGGACACATTGGAGGTGCTCCTGCCTTAAATTTTGCCAATCAAACCGGTGCTATATGGGCCCTATGAAGTATCTTCAGCTGGATAGCCTGAGTTCTGTTACAGATGGTAATTCTTCTGGCGTTTTCCCAAATGTCATTCCATGTTTCTATAGAGATTTCTAGTCCTAAATCCTGATCCCATGTTTTAAGCAGATTGTCCATATCTCCCGATACTTCATCATGTAGTAAATGATAAATAGTACTGACGGAAGATACCCCCACTGGTCGTAGTACTCTACATTCTCTATCGGATTTATAAAGACTATCTAATAACGTAGTCTTCTTCTATATATAGTCTCGAATTTGGAAGTATCGAAAGAGGTCTCCATTAGGTAATCCGAATTTCTGACGCAGCTGTTCAAAAGACATCATGATCACATCTTTTAATAGGTCCCCTAGACATGAGATACCCCTGGATCTCCAGAGTTTAAAAGTGCATCTGTAAACTCTGGTTGGAATCCTCATGCTCCCACTATCGGGGCATAGGGGGATGTTTTATGTGAGTTGCCCACATTTTGCCGCATTATATTCCAAGTTTTAATTGTGTTTAGTATTATAGTGTTTTTTCAGTGATCCGTAATGATTTTCCTCTTGTCTGAAAATAAAAGGTTAATAAGTGGGTATTTTACTTGAGAAGCCTCGATATCCAGCCAGATTGGGTCTTGTCTGATCCACAATCAATCAGCTATGTAACTTAATAGGGAACTTAACTGATATTTCCTAAAATCTGGGAAGTCCAATCCTCCCCTTGCCTGTGGAAGCTGTAGCTTCTTCAGCTTAATGAGGGGCCATCTATGATTCCAGATAAAGGAACCCAAACAGCCATACAATTTACGTAGTGCCAGCCTTGGCAGCATCACCGGAAGCATTCTCATAGGGTATAGGAGACGGGGCAGGACATTCATTTTAATTAGTGCTATTCTACCCAGCCAGGAAATTGGAAGGTCTCCCCATCGCTGGAGGTCCTGCCTTATCCTTTCCAGTAAATGCACCAAATTAGCCTTGTACAACTGACCAAATACTGGGGTAATAAAAATGCCTAAATATAAGAAGCCCTCCCGGGACCAACAAAAGGGAAAAAGGGATCCGTCCATTAAGTGGGTATCATAGCAAGGCCACCCATTGGCATAGCCTCCGATTTTGAAAAATTAATTTTATAGCCTGAGAATGCGCTAAATGTATTAATAACTTGGATTAAGCGAGGTACGGACATCAAAGGATTACTGAGGAATAGAAGAACATCATCTGCATAAAGGGTGATTTTATGTTTACCTGTACCAATCCTCGGGGCCATTATATTAGAATCAGCTCATATAGCTTCTGCTAGTAGTTTAATTATTAGCGTAAATAACAAGGGTGAGAGAGGACATCCCTGACGGCAGCCCCTATCCACACTGAAACTATCCGAACCTAATCCATTGGTAACCACAACTGCTTTGGGATCACTATACAATGTTGAGACCCATTTGGTAAACACCTTTCCAACGCCAAACCTTTCCAATGTGTAAAACAAATATGACCATTCAACCCTATCGAATGCCTTTTCCGCGTCTAATGAAACTACTACTCCTGGTATCTTTCCCTGATGGCAGGCTTGAATCATATTCAAAACCCTTCTAATATTATTGGATGATCTACGGCCCTTAATAAACCCTGTTTGATCCTCCTTTATGATATGTGGCAGTACCCTTTCTAGTCTCAATGTTAACGTTTTAGAAAGGATTTTAAAATCTACATTTAGCAAGGATATTGGTCTGTATGACATACAATCTTCTGGATCCTTTCCTTTTTTAAGGATAAGAGAGATATTTGCCTCTTTCAGCGAAGGTGGGAGACAGCCCTGACTATATGCATAGTTATACATGTCCGTAAGTGGACCAGCCAATATTTCTGTAAATTCTTTATAGAATTCAGCTTGAAAACCATCTGGGCCAGGTTCCTTACCGCTCTGAAGTTGCCTGATTGCGTCAAGTATTTCTTGGACTGTTAGGGGAGCATTTAAGACCGATACCTGTTCCGGAGTTAGGCCCGGAAAGGTCAAATTTTTAAAAAATGATTGCATCCTCCTAGTCCTGTCTTCACAATCCTGCGATTTATATAAATCAGAATAAAATTTTCTAAAGATTGCATTAATCCTTTTATGATCATGAGTCAAAATACCCGTACTTTCCTTGATAGACGTAATAGTTTGAGGTGCCTTTTTTTTTCTTTGCAAGAAATGCTAAGTATCTACCCAGTTTGTCGCCAAATTCAAATAACCTTTGTTTTGCAAATAATATTTCCCTCTTAGCCGTTTGGGTAAGCATAGTGTTTAGAGCTGTCCTAAGGGCTGTAATCCTTTGCAATTTAATAATAGAAGGTCTATCAGCGTATGCTGTTTCAGCTGCTTTTAAGCGAGCTTCGAGCAGACGCTGTTGTTCTCCCTTTAATTTTTTCTGGGTCGCTGAGTAGGAGATGATCAAACCTCGCGTGTAAGCTTTGATGGTCTCCCACATCATTGATGGGTTGCCAGCCGTACCTAAATTAATTTCTAAAAAAGTTTTAAATTCTTGAGAGAAGTACTTTACAAATTCACTACCTTTCATTAGGAAGGGGTCCATACGCCAATGCCGAGGGGATGTCCCGTTGTTCCTCGCCTTGGTTTCTATATATACAGCAGCGTGGTCGGAAATTGCTATACTACCTATTTTACAGGATGATATGGAATTTTAAAAAATCGAGGGGGCAAAAAACATATATATTCTGGTATGACATTTATGTGGATTGGAGTAAAAAGAAAAATCTCTGCCCTGTGGATGAAGACATCTCCATACATCTACTAATCCTAATTCTTTATTCAAATCCACCAATTGTCTAGATCTGGGAGATACTCCTGCAGTACTCTTGGGAATCCTATCTATTTCAGGATCCATAATACAATTATAGGGGGAGACTTTAATTGTATGACGGGCACCAAAAGCCATCAATTTTGAAAAGGCTTCCGTCATAAATTTAAAGGGTGTGCTGGGGGCAGTACAAATTTAAAATCCCATATTCTTCTCCATTTATAAGGGCTTTAATCAAAATATATTCGTCTTTTATCTGATTTAGGATTTTGAAAGGGAAATTCTTCCGAACAAGAATAACAACTCCCCTACTTTTTGAGCTAAAAGAATAAAAAAAAGGCCTGATCAAATCCACCCTGTCGTAATTTCAAGTGTTCTTTATCCAACAGATGTGTCTCCTGTAGGAGAGCTATATCAACTCTTTTTCTTAAGATTTGATAATATTTTCTTCCTTTTGATAGGCGAATTACTCCCCTTGACATTCCAGGTGCACCACTTAACCGGCTGATCAACAATAATCGGCCGGGCAAATCCAAGACCCCTTGGGAGGGTGAACCCTATCTAGAACATCCCAAGCGTAGAGCATATAAAATTCACAAAAATAAAGGCTCTCTAATAAACTCACAACAGTATAATAAAAAACTATTTCTAAATAATAAAAAAAAACTTATTTAAATGGAGCTTTTCCCCCTTGTTCCCAGGGGGTGTCACTTCCTTTCCAAAGGTCCATCGTATCCTCTCCCAATATATATATATATACACACACCCACATACATACAAAGAATAATTAAAAATAAACAACCCCAAGGGGGGGGGAGAAAATCGTTAAATAGAGAACAAATAAATAAATCCCTCTCCCCACCCCCAAGATAATATTAAACAGTAAGGTAAGAAAAAGGGGGGGGAATATAAACCGGAGTGGGGGAAAGGCAAACCAACATCCATTATCTCTTACAATTTATCTAAGGGAGTCCCAAAATTCCTTAGCCTTTTCTGGCGATCCGAAGTTATACACTGATCCTTCCTTCTTGGTTAAAGTGTAGCGTCGCTGGGTAGCGTAAGGAATACTGAATATTTAAGTCCCTTAAATGCTTCTTCGCCTCATCGAATGCCTTCCTCTTTCAGACCAGAGCCGGGGAAAAGTCCTGGAATAACATGATCTTGGATCCTTTATAGATCATAGCTTGGGAATCTTTTCCAAGATTTCTAGAAGCTTCTAGGAGTATCTGCCTCTCCCTATAGCTCTACAGCCGGAACAGGAGCGGGCGGGGACGCTGGTTCGAGCCGGACCCGCGTATTGCGACCCGGTAGGCCCATTCTACCCTTACCTGGCCTGATCGAGCTTCCAGATTTAAAAGCTGTGGCAGCCACTGCTCGAGGAAAGCTGTAAGCTGGCCTTCCTCTTCCCATTCGGGAAGGCCCAGCAAACGAATATTTTTTCGACGACCTCGATTATCGAGGTCGTCAGTGTGGTTCTCTAAGGTCCGGACTTGCTGTTCGAGAGTCCGGACCTGATCCACGGCCGATTGCGCTGTAGTTTCGGAGGTCGCAGCCTTTAGCTCCGCCCCTCCGACTCGGCACTCGATTTCCTTAATGTCTCGGTCGTGCTTTTGCAGCGCTGCTGAGAGTGAGTCCCATCGACTTCGGGATTCTTCGATAAAAGCGTCGATCTTCGCATCCAGTTTAGAGATCATTTCCACGAGGCTTGCCACTGTAGTTAAGTCCCCCGGGGCAGCTGCGGACACCTCTACTGCAGCTGGAGAGGATGGGCGAGGGGTTCCTACTTGTTGAGAGCTGCGGGCTCCCTTCCCTTTGGTCATTTTTACTAAAGATTAGATTGTTTAAATTTAATACTAAGCAACTAATTAAATTAAACAGCTATTTTAAGTGATTTGGTGAGTGTGGTGGGGGTGGGTGACCCACTTTACCCAAGTCTTGGGAGGAGCACTGTAGACAGAGACTTGCTGGGTCACCGCCATCTTGGATCCCCCTCAACACTATCTTTTAACCTTCTTCATTAACCATGGATGGTGGGTCCACCCTTGGATATTTATCTTTTTTGTTGAAATGTATTAATTTTATATATTGTGATATCCTCTTAAATGTTTGCCATTGCTCCTCTATGTTACAGCCTAATTTTTCGGTTCACTTTAGCTAGCTCTGCTTTCATGTCCTCCTAATTACCCTAATTTAAGTTGGAAATAATCTTTTACCCATTCTTCTCTTCCTCAATCTAAACATTAAACTGCAATCATAGGTGGCAGCAGCCATAATATGGGCAACATTTTTGTAAGATCATTAATGTGATGCAAGGACCCTGAGCTGTGGAATACATTCGCTACACTTCCATGCCCCTGTATGTTGCTTTTCTTTTTAAACATGATTTGGAGGTGCCAGTGTTGGACTGGGATGGACAAAGTTAAAAATCACACAATGCCAGGTTAAAGACCAGCAGGTTTATTTGGAAGCACTAACTAGATAGTGACGTAGGAGCAATACTCTGAAAGCTAGTACATCTAGACAAACAGGTTATTTGGAACAGGGGTGGGCAATTAATTCTTCCAAGAGGCCACGTGAAAAACCGGAGTTGTGATGGAGGGCCGAGCGAACAATAAGTTGAACATAATTCTGCTCAGTATTACTTTTCTCCCATTGTAAAAAGTACTAAATTGTATAGTTTTGCACTGAAAAGTATAATCAAAAGAATAAGGATATTCTGTTATAATAAAGATTATGAAATTGTGGAGTAGGTCAAATATAGAAAAAATAAACAGTAAAAACAATTTCAGTATTTTTAACATGTTAATCTCACAAACCAATAATGAAAAGTTGTTTCATTATTGTTCAGTATTACAAACAACTCTATACAAAAAACAATAAGTGCTTTTGCTGTTTTTCAGTTCATTTTACTTGTTTAGTGAGAAAAATCCAGTCTGTTTTGGGCTTGAACAAGTGCACTGAAATCTGGTTGAATGTCTGAGGTGGATATGCGAAGGACAGCTGAGAGGTGATCATCAGTGATAGAGGATCGGTATTTGGATTTGTTGAACTTCATCACTGAGAATGTCTGTTCGCATATATAGATAGATAGATCCAAAGAGGACTAGAATCTTCTGAGCATGCCTCCTCATGTGTGGAAAGTTCTCCTCTTTGAGGGAAGAGTAAAAATCAAGCAGTGAGACTGACCTAAAGTAGTCGGCCAGAAGTTTGTTAGACTGCAGGTCAATGAGTTCAAGCTGAACATCACTAGGTGCATTCTCCACATTGCATGTAAATGGGGAAAGAATCATGTGCATTTCATTCTCAACCATTTTAAAGTCTTGAAATCGCCTTGAAAATTCACCATGCAGTGCTTCTAACATAGATGAGTACCTGTGGAGGTGATCAGCTGAAGGTGCAGCTTCCTTCAGTGTTGGCAAGTGGGTGAGAATGTTGTCCTCCATTTGGCTTGAGAGAAGCTGCAACTTTCTCAGAAAAGCCTTCACCAAGTTGTACATTTCATGCACAAAAAGGCCCTTGCTCTGCAGTTTCACATTTAGTTCATAAGTGCAGTCACATCAACAGCAAAACCAAGGTCTGCAATCCAGTCTGCATCTGAAAGCTTTCTCCACACAGAAATCTTGAATCTCTTCTCTCAGGCCCCAGACACTTTTTTTCAGTATTTTGCCCAGGCTAAGCCACCTGACAGCTGTGTGGTAGCCTATGTCACGATGTTCAGTCTCAGTTTCCTCCAAAAGTGCAACAAACTGCCTGTGATTCAAAGCTCTTGCCCTGATGAAGTTAACTATTTTAGTAACAACATCAACCACATGGTTAATTTTTAACACTGACTTACACAACACTTCTCGATGTATAATACAATACAAAAGTACCAATTTCTGTTCAGGGTCAATTTCTGTCACTGTATCCTGCATTCTCTTTAAGAGTCCAACATTTTTTTCCTGTTAGATTTGGACAACTATCTGTTATCACACCCGCCATTTTGTCCCATTTTAGTCCTAACGTGTCCAAACGTGCATTTAACTCCATGAACAAATCAGTTGATGTTCCTTTCATTGACTGCATGGCTACCAGCTCCTCCATTTAAAAAAAAGTCTGTAGTTATCCCACATACGAAGATGAGTAGCTGGGCTGTGTCACGTACGTCGTAGCTCTCATCCAAAGCCAAGGCAAAATGGTCAAAGTTGACTGCTCTGTGCTGTAGCTGAAGCTCCAGATTTCTCGCGATGTCCCCAATCCTTCTCGTTACAGTATGGCAGGAGAGGAGCACATTCTCAAATGCCTCCTTTTTCTCCAGGTGTGTTAGTTCTGCAGAGTCCAACAAGCACTCCTTAATAAACTCTCCATCAGAAAACAGTTTACTGTTTCTGGTGATTTTGTGGGATATGACATAACTTGTCTTGGCGTGAGCTGACATTTTGAGGGCTAGCCAGCAAGCATCAATTTTAGCTCTTTGCACATACACGTGCATACGCGTCCATACGTAAATTAAAAAAAATCCTTTTTAAAACAAAAGCAACACAGTTGTATTGCGCGCATGGTGAAAATACTTTTTCATTTATATCCTAATCTAAGATTGACCTCATGCGGGCCAGACAGGAACGACTAAAGGGCTGGATATGGCCCGCGGGCCGTAAATTGCCCAGGTCTGGTCTAGAACCTGGTGTTGTGTGATTTTTTTTTTTAACTTTCTTTTTAAAGACACATTGAATCCCAACTTTTTGACCAAATTTTAGTAAATTTATAATTTAAAGCCTCACATCAAACATGGAAAATTAACTAGTCATCCTTGTGCCTTTTCCTCTGCTAATACTCTGTGAGATACTACCCCAGTGGCTGCAGCATGACTGGTAAAAGACTGATCTTTAGATTAGATTCCCTACAATGTGGAAAGACCCTTCAGGCCAGCAAGTCCACACCAACCCTCCGAAGAGCAACCCACCCAGACCCATTCCCTTACATTTACCCTGACTAATGCACCTCACACTACGGCCACTTCACCTAACCTGCACATCTTCGGACTGTGGGAGGAAACTGGAGCACCCGGAGGAAACCCATGCAGACACGGGGAGAATGTGCAAACTCCACACAGATAGTTGCTCGATGAAGGAATTGAACCCAGGTCCTTGGGTGCTGTGAGGCAGCAGTGCTAATCACTGAGACACCATGCCGCCCCATAGTTAAGAAGCGTACAAATGGCCACGAAGAGTGACCTTGAGTAGCTCTGGGCCAATATCAGACCGGTTTGCAGCAGCCCAGGATGGTCTCCTGACAGTGATTAGAAAGAGCACCGGTGCAGTAGCAGAGGTGAGAATATGCATAATGTCAACATGAACTAGGAGAGGAGATCTGCAGTCCCTCAAGCTAGTCCCTCTCCAACATTGGTGCCTCAGTAATTCTCATAATCCACCTGAGGATACTTACTGGAGTGACACCCTTGAATCTGTATTGAACAGTGAAATCTTACTCCTCTCCCAGTTTTTGGAATCATCCATTTCAACTTCCAACATGTGTCTCCTTTTGAGACCCATGTCAGGTAAGGTACATGGGGAATTGCTGAATCCCCTTTGGAACTCACCAATGGAAATGTTCCTGCACCTAGCAGAAATGTCAAACATCTTCTTATTGAACATCACTCTTCCTATAAATGGTGGGTTTGGTGGTGGTGAGATTGGAGTAACCAGCTAATTTCTTTGTCTTCCTGCTATGAGAAATTGATCCATTGTAAAAATGGATAAGGGATTAGGATTCAGGGATTACAATGAGGATGTGAAAACATTGTCAAAGACTATTCCTCTCCAGTTCATGCCTCCCAACAGCTGTCATGACTTGGAGTCATGGTGAGTATCTGGCAAATCTGTCCTCTTTCATGAAAGCTTCTATCAAGGTGCCACAGCATATTTTTCCATATTTGTTCTGGTAACTTCGCTTTGTAGAACAGTCATGCAGGTGATCCTCTTACATATTTAAAATTCAAATCAATCCCAACTGCTTTGGGGTAATGGATAAAAGTCCACCCTGAATCAATCTCTGAGTACCTCTGAGAAAAATCCACCGTTTGCTGTCACCATCTTTCATAAGACGCATACAATGGCAGGCCAAATAGCCTGCTGTCATACATTTTAGTGGTATGCTGGCCTTTATTGGTCAGTGCATTGAGGTTAGGAGTTGGGCGGTCATGTTGCAGCTGTACAGGACATTGATTAGGCCACTTTTGGAATTAGCATTTAATTCTGGTATCCAAGCTATATGAAAGTTGTTGTGGAACTTGAAATGATTCAGAAAGATTTACAAGGATGTTGCCAGAGTTGGAGGGTTTAAACTATAGGGAAAGGCTGAAAAGGCTGGGGCTATTTTCTCTGGTGCATTGGAGTCTGAGGGGTGACCTTATTGAAGCTTATAAAATCATGAGGAGCATGGATAGAGTGAATATCCAGATCCTTTCCCCGGGGTAAGGGAGTCCAAAACTAGAGGTTTAAGGTAAGAGGGGGAAAATTTAAAAGGTACCTAAGGGGCAACATTTTCATACAGCGGTTAAACAAAGAAAATTACAGCCCTCCAAGCCTGCACTGATCCAGATCTGCTATCTAAACCTTTTGCTGATTTTCCAAGGGTCTGTATGCCTCTGCTCCCTGCCCATTCATGTACCTGTCCAGATACAATTTAAATGACACTATCATGCCTGCCTCTACCACCTCTGCTGGCAACATGTTCCAGGTACCCAACACCCTCTGCATAAAGAACTTTCCATGCATATCTCCCTTAAACTTTTCCTCCTCTCACTTTAAACTTGTGACCCCTAGTAATTGAGTCCTCCACTCTGTGGGGAAAAAGCTTCTTGCTATCCAATACGTCTCATGATTTTGTAGACCTCAATCAGGTTTCCCCCCACTTCCATCTTTCTAATGAAAATAATCCTAATCTACTCAACCTCTCTTCTTAGCTAGCGCTTTCCATACCAGGCAACATCCTGGTGAACCTCCTCTGTACCCTTTCCAAAGCATCCACATCCTTTTGGTAATGTGGTGACCTGAACTGGCCACAGTATTCCAAATCTTATACAATTGTAAAATGACCTGCTAACTCTTGTACTCAATATCCCATCCGATGAAGGAAAGCATGCCATATGCCTTCTTGACCACTGTATTGACCTGCGTTGCCACCTTCAGGAAACGATGGACCTGAACACCCAGATCTCTCTGTACATCAATTTTACCCAGGACTTTTCCATATACTGTATTGTCCGTTCTTGAATTGGATCTTCCAAAATGCATCACCTCACATTAAACTCCATCTGCCATTTCCATGACCAACTCTCCAGTCTATCTATATTCTCTGACAGTCCTCTTCACTATCTGCTACTCCACCAATCTTCGTGTCATCTGCAGACGTGTTAATCAGACCACCTACACCTTCCTCCAAATTGTTTATGTATATCATAAACAACAGTGGTCCCAGCTTGGATTCCTTTAGAACACCACTGCTCACAGGTCTCCATTTTGAGAAACTCCCTTCCACTACTACTCTCTGTTTCCTGTTGCTCAGCCAGTTCTTCATCCATCTAGCTAGTACATCCTGCACCCCATGCGACTTCACTTTCTCCATCTGCCTACCATGGGGAACCTTCTCAAATGCTTTACTAAAGTCCATGTATATGACATCTACAGCCTTTCCCTCATCAATCAACTTTATCACGTTCTCAACAAGTTCTATTAAGTTGAGAAGACATGACCTTCCCTGCACAAAACCATGTTGCCTATCACTGATAAGCCCATTTTCTTCCAAATGGGAATAGATTCTATCTCTCATTATCTTCTCCAGCAGCTTCCCTACCACTGACGTCAGGCTCACTAGTCTGTAATTATCTGGATTATCCCTGCTACCCTTCTTAAACAAGGGGACAACATTAGCAATTCTCCAATCCTCCAGCACCTCGCCTGTGTTCAAGGATGCTGCAAAGATATCTGTTAAGGCCCCAGCTATTTCCTCTTTTGCTTCCCTCAGTAACCTGGAATAGATCCCATCCAGACTTGGGACTTGTCTACCTTATTGCCCTTTAGAATACCCAACACTTTCTCTCTCCTTATGCTGACTTGCCCTAGAGTAATCAAACATCTATCCCTAACCTCATGTCCCTCTCCTCGTTGAATATCGATGCCAAGTACCTACATGCATGGTTGATGCATGTATAGAATGAACTGCCAGAGGAAGTGGGGGAGGCTGTTACAATTACAATTAAAATGCAGCTGGATGGGTAGATGAAAAGGAAGGGTTTAGAGGAATATGGGCCAAATGCTGACAAATGGGACTGGAATAATTTAGGATATCTGGTCAGCAAGAATGAGTTGGACTGAAGGGTCTGTTGCCATGCTGCACATCTCTATAACTTTATGACTCCATAACACACACTGGATTAAATGGTTTGGTGTACACCTAAAAGGAAAGTTAGCTCATAATGTGTATGAAATATAGCACTAACAATTAACTGTATTTGTCTGACATGTTGATTGGGAGAAAACAAAGGAAGGACAATTGTAAAGTTCAAACAAATGCTTAAGCATAATTAACTTGAATAAGTGTTAGGTGGGGCTCCAAGAAGAGATATACAATCATGGAAATCATCTTCAATAATCAAGTCTCAGTTAGGATACACTAACCTTAGAATTGTTGCAGTCGGCATGTACCAAAATGACCCTTGCACTTCAGGGGTTCAATTATGAGGAGTGATAAAAGAAATTAGGATTGCAGATATTTTTAATCAACCCATTCAGTTAAGTTCTGACACACGACTGGAGCAAGTGGGACTTGAATCCAGTATTCTGGATCAGAAGAAAGAACACTACCATTATACTACAAGACTCACCTATTTATGTATTAGCACATGTGCAAATATCACAATTGCAAATAGTAAATTTGTTCACATGGCTTTCTATTTATATATTTAATCAACCTATTCAGGTATGTTATGGCGCATTTCAGGAGCAGGTAGAGCTTGGACCTTGACCTCCAGCTCAAAGTTAGGGACACTACCACTGCACCACATGAGCCCTAAATAAAGGTTGTATTCCCTGGAATTTTAATGATCTGATCAAAGTCTTCAAACTATTAAGGGAAACAAATAAGATAGATGGAGATAGAGTATTTTTGTCAGTTTAAAATTAGCAATAATAGCCTGAAAATGGGTGCTAGACCTTTCAAGAGTGATGTTTGCAAACATGCCTGCAATCTGACTGACAGAAATTGGGAACTCTCTTCCACAAACAGCAATTGATGCTCAAGTAATTGTTAATTTTAAGTCTGAGATGGACTGATATTTGTTAGTTAAAGGTATTACGGAAGTAAGGCAAAGGTGGGTAAATAGAGTTAAATCTGATTAGTCAGGATCTCACTGAATGGTGGAAAAGGATCTGTTCTTATGTTGCAGTAAGATGGAGAATGTGAAAAGTCTCTGGGATAGTCAAATAGATATGACGTATGGAATAATATTAAGAGAAGAGTTCAATAAACAATTCAAGGAATGCAATATATAGCAATATTGAAAACTGGTGTAGATCAGAATTAGTTCTCTGTGATCGTAAAGTTTCAAATTACCTGGCTCCTGCTATGTCAGTATGGGTGTTAGTAGCAGAGGCTGTGTTTCAAAAAGTATTTAAATATGAGATTAAATCTCTTGTGACATGAAATCAGCATTGGGAACATTCTGGATTGATAATGTTCCTAGTTCATGATGACTGATCAACATATTGAGTATATAGACTTATATTTAACCTTCTATGTTGTCTAATAAACTTTATTGAGTTGATTTACTTTCTGATCTTGAACCTTTCTTTAAAGAATGCATTGTCCAGGAATGAGGAAATTCACTGCAGATTAAGTTGGTAAAGGTGGGGTTGTGCTTCTTGGAACAAAAGAATTTGAGTGAGTTTGATCAAAATGTACAAAATTATGAAAGTTTTAGAATGAGGTAAGATGAGAAAAAAAATCTTTTCCCATGGCTGCATGGTGGAATTAGATACATTCAGTGATTTCAAAAGGAAATTGATGAAAATAAATGTACAGGACTATGGTGACAGAGTTGGTGAATGAGGCTGACTGAATTGCTTCATCGATGGTGAGGTGACACTGTCATATGGGTGTCTCTCCTCTTCATACACGTCTTCAAATGATTTTCTGGTGTACTGCGGTCTGTTGTCAGACACTATCTGATTCACGACACTGAATAAACTGATGCTGATCATGTCACAGTGATGTTCACACTCATTGTGTTGCTAAGTGGTCAAACAATGAGAAATTTAGAGAAATGATCCATTGCAATCATCTCCAAACACTGTGAATTGGTCTGTGGCTACTTTCGTCCAAGAAGTGGATGCGAATACTCCCTCCTTGTGTTGATACATTTGGTTTGTTTCAAATTTATTTCTGAGTCATTTTATCCACCTCCAACCAAAGGTCATGCTCTTCCACTCTTACTACTGCCTGCAACATCTTCCTTCAGTCACCCTGACCCGTGACGCCACAAACACTGCATGCCACCTGTGCTGCCCAATCTCTCTCAGGCCGAAAGTAATAGCTGTGTAACCACTTTCATATCTGTATGTGTGACTCTCACTCTCACTCTCACTCTCACTCTCACTCTCACTCTCACTCTCACTCTCACTCTCACTCTCTCTCACTCACATTTTAGAAGGAAAACAGCCGCTAATAGGGGAGAAAGACTCAAGACAATATCTAACATCTGGCTTTTCATGCTTTATATGGACAGCATCCTGATTCTGACTGAGGTGTAGCACTGAAGTGCAGAATTGTCCTGAAAGTGGACTGAAGATGAACCATGAATGCTCTTGGAGGTTGGGACATATTAAATGGCAAAGCCTTAGATGTGGAGTGTCTGTGGTTAGATGGAGAGTGTCCTGAGATGTCGGTGCCTGGTGTCCAACATGGAGACCCCTTTGGAGCATACAGCAAGCTGACTGATAAGTAACTGGTCTGACATCCATGTTGAGAAGGATGTCTAGCTTGTTGGCGGGTTTGATAAGAATGGAAGCTGAATATTAATGGAGTGTGTTGTGCTGTTAACATGGCATTTAATGACCAAAACTAACCCTAACGGGTAGCTCCACGCTGTCAAGTGAGGAAGGTGCCACATTGCTTGTCAGTAGCATAAAAGATGGCGTGAGATACTGCTGATGTTTGGATTGCTGTCAGCGGAGGTCTTGTGTAATCCTTCCAAAAATCTCTACACATCTGACTCCCATAAGGGTTTAATCAAAATTGATCAATTATTTAAAAGGTAATCTGATATTTGACTGAAAACAATAAATATTTCAGGAAGAAATTTGTAATTTGGACCGAGGTCACAATTGGCCAGATTTTGTTTGACCAATGAAAGAGGATAGGACTAATGACACACCTTTCTTTTCCCCTCCTCAGCATATATTTAAGTCAAATGGTGCCAGTTATTCTCCATTATGTTGTTTGATGAGATGAAGGGGATTTCACGATTCTTTAGATGACTGATATTCAGCAGATACCTCTTGTTACAGTAGCTTACATCGGCATTATACCTAAACAAATTACATTTATCTCACTCTATTTATTTAGGTTAGTATTCTGCTTCGGTCTCTCCACAAGACCTGCATCATTCCTTGGCCAAGAGTCACATTCAAGCATGTGTCAATGCTCCCCTGCATTATTCGTTAATATGTAGATGTGAGGCGTCATCAGTAATTTAATTTGCAGTTCTCTCTTGACTGTGGAGAAATTTCTTTTCCATTATACTGCATATGAAGTATAATTCATGAAGTGTAAATATGAAGTTTACAGGGTGTAATGGAGCAGGAAAGTTCCAGGAAAACGTTTTGCTAGATTTCTGCTGATTTGGTGCTGCACCTGCGTTTCTGCACTTTAAACTTGAACTTTGATGGACACCCAATTTCCTGTGTTCTTGTGTACTTAATGGATGGTGTTGTTCATCTCAACATAAAGTACTTGGCTGCAGTTGCTAGGTACTGAACTATACATGAATGCAAGTTTAATGTGAATGTAGGAAGATTTAGTGAACAATTTTCAGGCTGTTTCCACAGCACTTTTATCATTTGTGCTGCTGCAATGATTTTCAGTAGCCTTTGTGCTAATTGTTCTACTTTTTTTTTTGCTTAATGCTCTGATGGTGGGTGCTCCATTGAAAATGCTGTGAATACCTGAGCATTGAAAGGAGGTGAGGTGCAATAGTGGGAGGCAATTGCTAAGCAACTGACATTAAGCCTTTCCCCTTGTGATATTTCAGACTTCATTTTAACATCAGTTGTAAGAGCTGAGTGAATGACAGTGTAGACTGAGTTTCAATCTAAAGTGATGAGTACAAGGTCCATTCTGGGTGCAAATATGTATTTGTAAATTATACAGAATTTATTAAGTTTATCATAACAAGTGCAAAATTAATAATTAATAAAAACAGTGGTTTTACAGTCAATCTGCTGCAGGACACCAGTTTGTGACACTGGCTGACTGGGCAGTGGTCTACTTTCTGGTTTTGTTGATTTAAGGTCTCAGTGTCTTTCATCATTTTGTGTATGAATCACTGAAAACATTGGTCTTTTTTAACCATTAATAGACACTAGCTCCTGTGTTTGATCAAAGACAACCTGAATTCCAATTAACTTCTCAGTTCTTGAACAATTCATGGCCAGTCTTGGATTGACTAAACACTATTTGCCCAATTCCTGTTTGGCTTCTTTAAAAGTAATGATCATATTACTGATATTACTTCCTACTGTCTCTAACTTACTCATTCCCACAATATCGCCATCTTCATAACAGCTGTCCCTCTTTTTTTTCCAACTTCATAATCTGTGCCAAGATAAATGGGGGTCAGTTAGCTCAGTTGGCTGGATAGCTGCTCTATGATGCAAAGTGACACCAATAGCATGGGTCCAATTCCTGCAGTGGCTGAGGTTACCATGAAAGTGCCACTTTCTAGACACATTCCTGAGGCATGATGACCCTCAGGATAAATTACCAGGAACCATCTCTTTCTAATGAGAGCATGGGGCTGTGGTTACTTCACCAATATAAAGTAGCATCAATTGATCTACCTGGCAAGAGAATGCAGTGTCACTTCCCAGTAATTAACCATCATCCCGAATGTCTGAATTGATAAATCAAAGAAGACCAAAACAACTATAAGGCTGCAAAACTCACAACATAACCTAATTCCAAAGTAATATACTTTGAAATGCATACTTTGTGAATATAGTTGTTCCTTGAAGTGAAAGCATTTTGCCTCAAATCATTCTCACATTTGTTTATATTAGCCTGAGTAGTAAAACAGCAATAAAACCATAAAGCAATTACCTTACTTCTTACCTCTGCTACTTGGGAGGAAGTCACGATATGGAGGAGCTGGTGGTGGATCTGGGTGGACAAAGTCAGAAGTCATACAACACCAGGTTATAACCCAAAAGTTTGGAGCGCTGCTCCTTTGTCAGGTGAAATGGAAGGAAGAATAGAGGAGCTGAATATTGTTTGAATTGAGAAAGATTGCAGAAAGCTACAGAACAGAGGAGTTTGGGGGTCCTTGTTCAAAAATTACAGAAAGCTGGTATCCAAGGTCAGCAGGTAATAGGGAAGGCAAAAGGGAGACTGGCCTTTATTTTAAAAGATGCAGAGTACAAAATGGAGAGGTTTTGCAAAAAGCCATCCAAGGCATTAACCAGGCCACATCTGGAATGCAGCAAACAGTTTTGGGCTCCTTATTTAAGGAAATATATACTAGATTGGAGGCAGTCTAGAGAAGGCTCACTTGGCTGATATGGATAGAAGGATTGTCTTATGAGGAGATGTTGAATAGGCTGGGCCTACACTTGAAGGAATATCGAAGAATAAGAGGCAACTTTAATGAAAAGTACAAGATTCATAGAGGACTCAACAGGGCTGATGTGGAAACATTGTTTTCCCCTTGTGGGACAGTGTAGAATGAGGGGACATAATCTCAGATTAGGGGTCACACGTTTAAGACAGGTGAGAATTTCTTCTCTCAAAGGGTTGTGAATCTTTGGAATTCTTTGCTTCAGAGAGCTGTTGACACTGAGTCGTTGAGCATTTTCAAGGCTGAGATAGACAGATTTCCAATCAGTGAGGGAATCAAGAGTCATGGGAAAAAAGCAGCCACGATCTCTTTCAAATTACATTCATGTCACATTTAATAGTCAATGGGGAGCAAACTCAATCGTCTGAATGGCATACATGTGGTCTTATGTGCAAGGAAGAGAACAAGATGACATGAGATATTTTTGCAGAGAGCCAGCATGTCATAACAGACTGACTGGCCTCCTTCAGAACCACATTCATTTGATACAACAAAGTCAATTACAAAATTAAAAATCACACAACACCAGGTTATAGTCCAACAGGTTTAATTGGAAGCACTAGCTTTCAGAGCGCCGCTCCTTCAACAGGTGGTGATGAAAGAGCAGCGCTCCAAAAGCTAATGCTTCCAATTAAACCTGTTGGACTATAACCTGGTGTGGTGTGATTCTTAATTTTGTACACCCCAGTCCAACACCGGCATCTCCAAATCATAGTCATACATATATAGATACAAATATAGCACTTAAACTGCAGACAGCAATATTCTGAAAAATTTGTGATGAGATAGCTCCATTATTCTTTTTTTGGTCATGAATAGTGAGTTATTAATGTAATTTTTCCATGATGTACTTCCCTGTACTTCTTTTGTGTAGTACCAAGAGATTTTTCATGTGACCTATACATGTAAATATGGCTTTCATTCATCATCACATCTGAAACACACAATCTCTGGCAGAAGGGAACACAAGCATCCGCTCAGATTACCTGTTCAAATGGTTTGGTTAAGTTAAAGCCCTTAACTGTGGCAGGATCATGAGTATTACCATTGAGGTGTGATAAGAACTAACATTCATACCTTTGTATTGGGTGGTCTGATCTTTTCCAACATTGCAATGGGCAACAATTAGGGACTGACATTTCTTTCTTTCTATCTTGAAATAATTTTTTAGGATTTTTATTGCCACCTTCTCCCTCCCTTAGTTCTATCACTTCTTTTTAAGTATATGCCACCTTTAAATTTAATCTGCTTGGTTACATAGCCACATTTGTCCAAATTGGCATTTTGAGCTGTAAATAGTTATGCAAATAAATTGACAGGAAAATTGCAAGGGTTTTGCAAATTAACATTCAGTATGGACCTCCACTAGTTCTTAACCTTTTGGGACTGAAACAAAGCAGTACCTAAAAACAAAAATCATTCCCATATCTTTCAGTTGAATCACCATGACAGCATAATGAAAACCAGAAATTAACCAGGTGAATATAGAAAAGTATATTGTAAACTAACATTTACTAACAAAATGTATTGCACTATCAGTGCAGCAATGTGCAATGCATAACACTAAATCTGAACAACTACAATGGACAGGATGGATGTTCTAGACTGCCAATTACTATTTGTGAGTGTAACTCAGTGATAAAATATTTGAATACAAATTAACAGTTTCAAATCCAATTACCCCATAGCCTTTCTAAGTGCTTTATGTTGGGAGTTATGCAGTAAGTCTGTTTCATCTGAATTCGCAGGCCCTTTGTTTAATTGTGAGATATTCTTTGCCAGTTGGACAAATTACATTCATGCCATATACATTGTTCATGTGCTTACACTGGAAATGAGAATTAGCTAACTTTTAAAGCATTAAAAAGGGTTTTTGTAAGTATAAATAATGAATAATTGCCCCAGTGGTACACATTTAAAATAATTGGCTAAGGCAACAAGAGAAATGAGGAGATTATTTTTATTACAGTGAGTTGTTGTGATCTAGATTGTATTTTCTGAAATGCAGTGGCAGCAGCTTCAATTGTAACTTTCAAAAGGAAATTGAATCTATACATATGAAAAGGAAAATATTGCAGGACTACAAGGAAAGACAGAGGAATCAGACTAATTGGATTACTCTCCCAAATGGCCAACATATCAACTTGAGCAATATAACTTCCTTGTGTGCTGTAATCTTCAAAGGTTCTGTACAGCCATAACATTATTCAGCAAAATGACGCAAATATTTACAAGATAAAAATCTAATATTTGAACATTTACTGATTTCGATTCATCAGTATAACACAGATAAATTGTGCAATAAACTATGAATATTTTGTGTGCTGTTTGCCTGTTCAATAATTGTGTTGTTGAGAGGATTTATTTCGATTTGAATTCATGAGCAGAAAATTCTGTTCTTCTCCAATTCACCACTAGAGGTGGCTGTTACAACCTGTAAAGATGCACAATGAATATAAATGGCTTATTTGAGAAGAAAGTGGATAAACAAGCTTTGGTTCCAACCAATGTGACAGTGAACCAATCTTTTAGAAAGACTTAGATTAGCATATCTCCAATAACACCAAGAGCTGTCAGTGTTTTCACATGAAGGGGTTTTTATTCCTGTTGAGCGACATGCTGAGCTATGAAGAAATTTGTTCATGGTTTCTATTTACTCCGAGTGGTTCTCTGCAGCCAACTAAAGGATACCAACATAGTATTTCAGAGCAACATTGCCTCTTGTTTCATTTGAATATTTATTTCTCACTTGAAATAAACATTTTAAAGCTCAAAACTAAATCTGAAAAATCTTTCCACTTAATAATGTTTGTATCAGGTCATTTAACAAAGTAATAATTCCCTTAATGTTATCATTGTTAACCAGCCAGAAGTTGATGTCAAAGAACAGTAGTATCCTGTAAATTATCAAAAACTACTGGACCATTTGTGCCACTTTTCCATGTGTTTTGCAAAACAGCATTGCACAAAGAACTTTGCCTCACCACTACTTTATAGATGTTATCACATTTTCACATTAATTGCACATTAAACTCGTCATGGAAGTTTTATCTAGTAATTAAAAGCTTACACACTCTCTTTTAACAATGTAATAGTTGCAAATGAATATGAATCTGCCTCTCTGGCCCAGAAAATTATAAATGTGGCCTCTCGCATCTCCAAAAGTTAAATATTTTAAAACTGTAAAGTTTTTTTTAACTTTTCCTGTTGAACTCTGTATTAATTTGGTTTTTTTTTGTACATAATTTGACATTGCAGACACACAGTCTAATCCTCAGTATTTCCTCTAGATTTTTTTACCCCAATCTTTAAACTGCTGAAACTGGTTATGGAAATTACCCTGTTATCCCAACATTGTAAAAGGTCCTAAATTTCTTGTTACTCTCACAATGCCATGTTAGCTCACATTTACAGTAACTTTGTAGATGAAATGTTTTTGAGTTGAAAGGTATATGAAGAAATCTAGCTAATTAGGCACCTTCCAGAATATTTAAGCCACAAAATTAGCATTCAAAAATAAACTTTGATTTCTGCTTATCAAGGTGCTTTGTTCTAGGCAGAAAGGGAATAATGTGAAGGCTTACTGATGGTTCATGTTAAGTGCATTGCTAACACTGAAAAGAATGCAATGTATTACAGGTAAAAGTTACTTCTGAAGAAATTCCGTTATGGGAAACAGAACATCTAGGAAATTATATGCTGAATTGTAAGGTTCATAATAGCGAGGTGGAATAGAGTGAACTTGGGGTACAGTTGGCAGAATACAGAAAGCTGTCATTCTGACATGACTCAAGCAGAATCAGAGTTCCATAAACTCGCTCCCGATCAAGACTTTAGGTTAACTTACACCATTTGGAGGAGAGTGGTTCAACAGGTCAACTCATTGCCACCTCCTCAAGAGCAATGAGGGATGGGCAACAAATGCTGGTCTGGACAGTCATTCCCACATCTTGTGTTAACAGTGTTGCTTGAATACATCTAGCATGCTATTCACCTACTTTTTCCAGTGGAGGGATTGCTTCCTGCACCCGTTTGCATTGGCGCAAAACAAGTCCTACACCAGTCAATTTTTAAGCTGACAAATAAAATTCATTTCACTCCCAAAGAAAATTTAGTGCCCTCCTATGTTCTGTTCTACTTTCATTCCTCATTGAAGAGCAAACTTTAAAAACACAGAACAAATGATAGTAACAACTGGTAACACTTTGGCTTTGTTCTTTGTGCAGCGAAGATTGGGCTTGAACTATATTGCTTCCCTAAAATTAATTTGTTCAGCAAATCTTAGGTCCAATTTGTCCATAATGTTTACAGCATCACCTATTTGCCTTGTAACCCTCTTTTCCTATTCACTGAAATGCTACTACTTTAATGCGAAGCTTGTGAGTATCTACATAACATTTGACCCACATTGAAAAGTGTTTTATTGGATACAAGAGTCTGAAATGACTTCTTCAACTTGGAGCAAAAGATATTCAGCCAAATTTAGATTTCTGCCTTTCTCCACATTTGTAAGAGCCTTACTATTAAGGGTATAATTTCAATATGGTTTCTCATAATGGAATAACTTTACAATTCATCACATTGAACTGCAACCCATCATCTGTCCATGGAAGGCACTTGTTTTTGTAATCCTTTGCATTCTTATTCACTGTTTGCCATGCATTTAATACAAATCAGATACTGAAGCAGCCAATGTTCACGTGAAGCAAGACTTGGATAGCATTCAAATTTGCGTGGATAAGAGACAAGCTCCTATGACTTAAGTGCCAGGCAGTAATCATAGAGTCATAGATCACGGGAACAGACCCTTCGGTCCAAATCATTCACACCAACCAAGTTTCCCAAACTAAACTGGTCCCACTGGCCTGTGTTTGGCCCATTTCTCTCTCAACCATCTCCAGCAAGAGAATATCTAATATTCTCCCTTGGATTTTCAAAGGTGTTATTTTCACTGAAACTATCATTATTGACATTCGTAGAGTTAGCTTTATCCAGAAACTGAAATGGACCATCCAAATAAATACTATTGATAAAAAAGATGGTCAGAGGCTTGGAATTCTGTGGTGAGTAACTCCCTTTTCAACTCTCTAAAGGCCTATCCATCATCTACAGGGCACAGATCAGGAATGTGATTGAATAAACTCACTTGCCTGAGGTAAGTGCAGCTCCAACAACACTGAAAGCAACCGCCTTGATTGGTACCCTTTCCAGAACCTTAAATATTAATTGACACTACTACAGGTGCACAGCAGCAGCAGTGTGTACCATCTACAAGATGCAATGCAACAACTCAGCCTGGATCCTTTGTGGCACTTTCTGAACCTGGGAAGACAAAGGAAACAATTGCATGGATACACTACCATCTGCAACTTCCCCTCTGAGCCACATATAATCCTGATTTGAAACTATATCACCATTTCCTTCACTGTATGGATCAAAATCTTGGAACTCCTCCTGAACAGCACTGTGGATGTATCTACACCACATGGCAACAAATCCGAGCCTAGCATGCATCTCGACCTTATGAAAGAATAAAAAGAAATCCTGAAGGAGACTGGATGTCTGGGCCAAGTCCTACTGGATGGATTACTCGCAACATTTGGCAGTTTCATTATCAACAGTGCCAATTACAGCTACAATAAGTGTTCCTTACTCTCCATTTGGAAAAGCCACTTCACTACAGCTCCAAAATGATTCAGTGAAGACATTATGTTCATAAATTACAATCATTCAGTACTGCAATGTCAAATGGTAAATAAGTCTCTTTAGTTTTCACTTACTTTTGCTTACATTTCTACCAATCTTCTCTCATTGTCATCTATAATAAAGTCAATTTTTCCTCTATCAATAAAATATTGCTTTAGTTGACCCAGTTCCTTTCACTTCGCATCTTACAGTTTCAAAAATTGTCATCTGTTGTCTCAAATTCCATTAGCAGGACATCAAAATGCGATTACGTATGCTTAGCTTTGCCATAGCTGTTGAATTTGCACATTACGCAGTTGGTTTGACAAATATTTCACAATTTGTGCAGTTAAAGTGACTAGTTAATGGACAAAAGACCATAGAAACTGCCGTATCAAAGTTAAGTGCACATTTACCTGTAAACTTGTGCCAACTGGAATAACAACAATTCATATTTATTTGCTGCCTTTAAAGTAGAAAAATGTCCAAAGCTGCTTCCAAAATTTAAAACTTAAGTGTCTTAAAATATGAGCAAGAATTCCCGCCTCAGGTGACTCTCTGTCTGCAGTTTGCACATTCTCCCCGTGTCTGCGTGGGTTTCCTCCGGGTGCTCCGGTTTCTTCCCAAAATCCAAAAATGTGCAGGTTAGGTGAATTGGCCATGCTAAATTTCCCGTAGTGTTAGGTGAAGGGGTAAATGCAGGAGAATGGGTCTGGGTGGGTTACGCTTCGGCGGGTCGGTGTGGACTTATTGGGCCGAAGGGCCTGTTTCCACACTGTAAGTAATCTAATCTAATCTAAATCTAATCTGATCTAATCTAATCTAATTGAAAAGACACAAAGATTTTTGTGGAAATTCTATTCCAGAGCATAGGCTTGAGGGTTAAAGGCACAGAATTAGTGCTGTGGTCAAGGTTTAAGGATGCACAAGGAGTCAAAATTCTAGAAATTGTAATTTTTGCATGGTTATAATACTGCAGAGATGGAGAAGTAGTGAGGAATCTTAGCATAGGGTTGGAACTTCTGAAATTGAGGCATTGGTGGACCATAGGCCAATGCAAGTCAGCAAGAACAGGGTCAGTGGGTGAACAGCACATGTGCAAGTTAAGATGCAGGCAGCAGCTTTGTGGTTGAGTTGAAGTTTACGGAGTGCATGAAAGATAGGCTTGCCAACACAGTACTTGAATAGGTGAGTCTGGAGATAACAGCTGGAATAGCAGATGGGTTGAGGTAGGTGGAGAGATTGTTGCACTGGTAGAACCAGGGGTTTCGATAATGGCAAGGACAAGGAGTTGGAAGCTCAACTCACAGTCAGATAGCATGCCAAGGTTCCTAACAATTTGGTTGACCTTGAGATAGTGGTCAGAGAAAGCAATAGAAACAAAAAGGATTTTTTTTCCATGGCATCTGAAGACAATAGCTTCTGTGTTTACAATGTTTAATTAGAAGAGGTCTTGCATATCCAGGTCTGGATATCAGAGTGGCAGTCTGACAACAAAGGTGTCATGAATAAGGTGCGGGAGATGATAGTGAGGGAGACTGTGCATCATCTCAAATACTGCCAATACGTCACACATCTCATCCACATAAAGTCACATAACTTGGACTATAACAGAAAAAAAAATTGCCTTTCACATAACATATTTTACAAGATCAGCAATTCTTAAAGCACCTTACAACCAATGATGAGCATTTGAAGCGCTGTCCCTGTTGTAGGAAACATAGTAATAAGCAGCTGTACAGTGAGCTTTCACAAACAGTAAACAAATACCCAATTAGAGTGCCCTTTTTAACACTATGTAATAATCTGCATGAAGAGGAAGCTGTAAGTTTCAGTCTTATTGCAGTGATGCAGGAAATGACTCCCAGCATTTAAGATATTTTATGTTGCATTCCTTCTACAGTGAGATCCTGCCCCTGATCGTAATACATGTGAGTTGGAGATGGTTCCCCTTCTCACCCACAGCCTGATAACAGTTCCATTTTCACAGCAGTTTTCAATAGAGATCGTGAAATTGTTGATATGCATCTGCTTTAGTCCTTCAGGCTCTCTTTTCATTTTCAGTCTCGTCCTACTCTCTCAACAGCATATTATCAGCATGTTGATCTTATTTCCTGAGAATTTCATTGCATATATTAAAGAATACTGGGAGGGTTGGTCAAAGATCATGAATGCTGATGGGAGAGAATATCCCTTCTGAACAGATTATATTTTAAACATTACATGCATGTAATCCTTAATTACATTTAGAGCTAGAGCTCATTAATGTGAAGGGGAGATCATTGGCCAGAAAATTCTGTCCAAAGACTGAGGCAATGTTTATCTGCACAGAACTAATTGAATATATAAAAAGAAAACTCATTTTGTTAGCTGGATGACTCATTCTGCTGGCTGGAATTTAAATACAGTGTTTGATATATGTCAATTTTTTTCTTGCAATTGTGTAGCCTGTCAAATAAAGTATATTCCAAAGATTATGTTTAATTGCTGAGTATACACTTTTATTGCTCTTCCATAGGCTCAACACCGGCATTTGCAGTACCTGTAATGGGTTACTTATCAGCCTAGAAAAGCACAGCAGGTCAGGCAGCATACAAGGAGCAGGAAAATCAACGTTTTGGGCAAAGGCCCTTCATCAGGAATGGCAACCCTCGACTACCACCCTCGGTCTTCAATCTTTAAGTCAGTTCTGTATCCAAATGGCTAGTTCCCCCTGTATTCCATGTGATCTAACTTTGCTAACCAGTTTACCATGAGGAGCTTTGTTGAATGCCTTACTTAAGTCAAAATAGATCATGTGCACTGCTCTACTGTCATCAATCCTCTTCATTACTTCTTCAAAACACTCAGTCAAGTTTGTGAGAAATGATTTCCTATGCACAAAGCCATGTTGACTGTCCTTAATCAGTCCTTGTCTTTCCAAATACATGTAAATCATGTCCCTCAGGATTCCCTCCAACAACTTGACCATCACCGATATCAGGCTCACTGATCTATAGTTCTCTATCTTTTCCTTACCAGCTTTCTTAAATAGTGGCATCATGTTAGCTAACCTCCAGTCTTCTGACACCTCATTTGTGACTATCGATGAAACAAATATCTCAGCAAGGGGCCTAGCAATAACTTTCCTTGTCTCCCACAGAGTTCTAGGCTACACCTGATCAGGTCCGAGGAATTTATCCACCTATATGTTTTTTAAAACGTTCAGCACCACCTCCTCTGTAATGCGGACATTTTTCAAGAAGTCATCATCTATTTCCCCACGTTCTACACTTTCCATGTCCTTCTCCACAGTAAACACTGATGCAAAATACTCATTTAGTATCCATCTCCCAGCAGTTCCACACATAGGCTGCCTTGCTGATCTTTTAGGGGCCCTATTCTCTCCACAGTTACCCTTTTGTCCTGAACATATTTATAAAAACCCTTTGGATTCTGCTTAACCCTACTTGCCAAAGCTATCTTATGACCCCCTTTTGCCCTTCTGATTTCCCTCTTAAGTCTACTCTTACTGCCTTTATACTCTTCTAAGGATTCACTCGATCTATCCTGTCTATACCTGACATACGCTTCCTTCTTTTTCTTGACCAAAACCTCAATTTCTCTAGTCATCCAGTATACCCTACAACTACTAGCCTTGCCTTTCACCGTAACAGGAATATACTGTCTCTGAACTAGCATTATCTCATTTTTGAAGGCTTCCCATTTTCCAGTCGTCCCTTTACCTGCAAACATTGGCCCCAATCAACTTTTGAAAGTTTGTGTCTAATAACATCAAAATTGGCCTTTCCCAAATTTACAACCTTAACTTCAGATCCAATCTATCCTTTTACATCACTATTTAAAAAATAATAGATATATGGCCACTGGCCCCAAAATGCTTCCCGACCAACACTTCATCAGTCACCTGCCCTGCCTTATTTCCCAAAAGCAGGTCAAGTTTTGCACCTTCTCTAGTAGGTACATCCACATACTGAATCAGAAAATGTTCTTTTACACACCTAACAAATTCCTCTCCATCTAAACCCTTAACACTATGGCAGTCTCAGTCTGTGTTTGGAAAGTTAAAAATCTCCTACCGTAACCACCCTATTACTCTTACAGATAACTGAGATCTGTCAAATTTGTTTCTCAATTTCCCTCTGACTATTAAGGGGTCTATAATACAATCCCAATAAAGTGATCATCCCTTTCTTATTTCTCAGTTCCACCCAAATAACTTCCCTGGATGTATTCCCAGGAATATCCTCCCTACATATAGCCATAATGTTATTCCTTATCAAAAATGCAATTTCTCCTCCTCCCTTGCCCCCCATTTTCTATCCTTCCTATAGCATTTATATCCTGGAACTTTAAGCTGCCAGTCCTGCTCATACCTGAGCCACATTTCTGTAATTACTATGATACTCCAGTCCCATGTTCCTAACTATGTCCTAAGTTTGTATGCCTTCCCTGTTAAGCCTCTTGCATTGAAATAAATGTAGTTTAATTTATCAGTCCTACCTTTTTCTCTGCTTTGTTCCTGCCTTCCCTGACTGTTTGACTTGCTCCTTTTCCCAACTATTCCAATCTCAGCTTGATCTCTTTCCTCACTATCTCCCTGGGTCCCACCCACCATCTTATGAGTTTAAATCCTCCTGATTAGCTCTAGCAAATCTCCCTGCCAATACATTAGGCCTCTTCCTATTCAGATGCAATCTATCCTTCTTATACAGGTCACTTCTACCCCAGAAGAGATTTCAATGATCCAAAAATGTGAACCCTTCTCTCCTGCACCAGTAGTTCAGACATACATTGATCTGCTTTATCCTCCTATTCCTACCCTCACTTGCTCATAGCATCTGGAGTAATCCAGATATTACTATCCCTGAGGGCATCCTTTTTAAATTCCTGCCTAACTTTCTATATTCTCCCTTCAGAATCTCATCCTTTTCCCTTCCTATGTCTTTAGTTTCAATGTGCACAACCAAGCTGTGCTGCTCCCTTTCCCCTTTAAGAACATTCTATACCCTATATGAGATATCCTTGATCTTGACATCAGGGAGACAACGTACCATTCTGATTTCTCACTGCTGGCTGCTGAAATGTCTGTCTATGCCTCTGACTAGATAGTCCCCTATCACAATCGATCACTTGGAACCTACATACAGCTCATTACATTAAAGCCAGTCTTGGTACCTGAAACTTGACTGTTCATGCTGCATTCCCCTGAGAATCCATCACCCCTACATTTTTCAAAACAGTATACTTGTTTGAGATGGGAAAAGCCACAGAAGACTCCTGCACGACTTGCCTACCACTCCTACCTTTCCTGGAGGTAACCCATATACCTGTCTCTGCAGTTTTTCTCCCTTCCTATAACTGCCATCCATTACACCCGCTAGATCCTGTAAGTTCCTCATTGCCTCTAACAGCCACTCCAACCAATCTATGTGACCTGATCGGATTCGCAACCAAAGACACTTCCTGCAGACGTAACCATCAGAAATATGGAAACTCTCCCGAAACTCCCACATCTGACAGGAAGAGCACATCACTCTATTAAAGGCCATCTTTGCACTTTAACAATCTACAGATCCAGAAATCACACCATCTTATTGCTCCAAAAAAAATGTTCCAGGCTAACTTAGTACATTTGCTTTATGTTTTTAAAATTTAATCAAGAGACAGATCTCAATAAAACATATCAAAAAAGAACCCACTCTAGTCACTATTGTAGATTTACAGCAAGGTTACATTTAGAAACTATGCACTTAGCTTCTCCAGTGCTGTGAGCTCTCCCATACAGGTTTCTCCAATGTCAGCTGTGAATTTTGCTGTTTCTTAATTTTTCTTAGACACACTCCAATGTTCAGACATACTTGACCTCAAACAGCAAAGGCAATAACTGTGCAGATTCACTGCTGTGTCAGACAGCAGTGTAGGTTTCTTTCTCTGACCATGTGGTCTCCACCTTTGTCTCTCTTCCTCTTTTTTTAAGTGCCATTATGTTTTTTCCCCAAAGTTTCAAAATAATGCAACAACTTATAAAACAGTAATTACTGCTACTGGAATTTGAGGAAGTCACCTCCAACATCTAAAATACCTCAAAAAAGGAGCAGCTCTTATAGCCATAATTTCTCCTGTTGTCCATCTTGGATTATCCAGAATTGTTTAATCTGTTATTGTTTTGATCTCAATATCTTTTCATCCTCAAAGAACCTACGGAAATAATTTGCAGTAAACTATTTTTAAAGCTGTTTTTAAAAAAAAGCTTGCTTGCTGGTCTTCGTACCTTTAATTGTTACAAGTTAAAAGCGACCTTCAAAATCTATAAAAATCTCCAATTCACCAATAATATGATGGACATGTCTTGTGGTCATGACATTATTCCATTGGGAAATCACTTCCTTTTACATGGTCCTGCACTCCAGGTCTATATTCTCCTGTTAAATGTACAATATAAGACAATGTGCAACACCTACCAGATACACTGCAGCCACTCACCAAGGCTCTTTCGATAGCACTTTGCAAATCTTTGACCTCAGTGTTTAGGAGAATAACAATAACTAATACATGGAAACATCAATACTGCAAGTTCTTCTCCAAAACATTCACCATCCTGACTTTGACTATATTGCTGTTCCTTCAGTGTCACAAGATCAAAACCCTGGAACTCCCTAACATTGTGGAGAAACTTATATCATATGGATTGCAATGGTTTGAGAAGGCAAATTATTCCACCTTCGCAGGGGCAACTAAAGATGGGCATTTAATTCCGGCTTAGCTAGCAATGTCCATGTCCCATGAATGCTTGTTTTAAAAAATACTTGATCATTTTTCTTAGCATTTTCTGACTCTTGTAGAATATTTCAGAGAGATGTGTGTATTCTCTTCTGTAGTGTTTATGTTTTTCTTGGTGATGCAGGAGAAATGCCATTGTCTGTGATGATTTCATTAAGCATTTTTCCATGTGTGTAGCCTCTGGTCTTTGGATAGAAAATCATAAAAACAGACCTTGAAGGACTTACATATTCTGTCTTTTAAAATTCTTTATTTGATACTTGTTCGGATGTAAATTTGATGCTCAGTAAAAAGATACTGTGACAAGTAACCAAAGAAAAATTTGATCAAAGACGTAGTTTTGTACAAGATTCCTAAAGCGAGGAAGAAAGAGGGAGAGAGACACACACACACACAAAGAGGTTAAGAGGTTGACGTAATTTCTAAGCTTGGGTCTAAACAATGTTAAGGCCAAGAGGAGTACAGAGATTTTGAAAGTTTATAGCCTTGGAGGAGGTCACAGAGGTTAAATGGGGGTGAGGCAATGGAAAGATGTGAAAGCCAGGATGAAAATTTTAAAATCAAAGTGTTTCTGGATGGGAGCCTAAGTAGGCCACTGAGCAGAGGGTTGATGGTTTAATGGAACTTTGAGTTAGTAAATGGACAGTAGAATTTTGGAAGTTTGAATTCACAGACTATTGAAGGTCATAGACTGACTCAAAGACTGTTAGAATGATCAAGTCTGAAAGTAATGTAGACATGAACATGAACATTTCAGAAACAGATGAGCTGAGCATGAGTGAATTCCAGTAACTGTATTGAGGTAGATGTAGGTGAGCTTATTATTAAAGAGGAAAAAGGGATAGCAGCTCAGCTCAGGATCAAGAACAGGGTATCAATTTTGAAATAAGTCAAGCCTTCAGACAGGCTAGCAAAAGGGATGAAGTCAGTACATAGGGAATAGAGTTTATGGAGGAGATCAAAGATAACGGCTTTGATCTGCCCAATATTTACTGGGAGGAAATCTCTGCTCAGATCAACAGTGTCACATGTCAGAGACAAGGGACTGAGAGGAATAGTGCTATCACAGAACTGGCTATCATTAGTTTCTACGTGGAACCAATGTGGGAATGGGACAGGATGCAATGCAGGAGATTCTCTGAATGTGACTGGATAGATGAGAATTGACAACCACGCAAGGCTGTTCCACCATAGACAAAAGAGATGAAGTGCCAGAGAAGGACGATCAATGGTGTCAGAATTTATTGACAGATTGAGAAGCATGAGGAGAATTAGTTTCCACTCTGAGGTTGACTTAGGATGTCATTTATGACTTTGATGAGAGCAATTTCAGTATTGTGGTGGGTGGAAACCTGTTTTGAGAAGTTCAAGGATGAACTTGTGAGAAAGATTAGCACAGATTGAATTTCAGTTCATAAGGAGGCAATAATGAGTGCCACATTACATCTGTGGCAGATGCAGTGAGGCACATTGGGAAGTTATAGGATTTTCAAAAGAGAGATAAGAATGGAATAGAGGCAGGAGAGTGGAATAGTGTAGGACTGGATAGGGATTTGTTTAGGACAAATACTTAATGGGAGGTTCTGCAGCTGTCTTAATTAGTGACCATTGTAATGGATTATTATGTTAAGTTTTGTCTTTGAAACTGAGCATCTGCAACACTAGATCCATGCCATCAATGTGTCTGCTATCTCAGTGACCCATTCTTTGGAGTTCCTTATGTTGAATATCAAAAACTTGAGTCAAACAACTTGAAGTCATGAAGCCAACAAAGTTGTAACTGAAGTCAACAAGAAGGAAAAAAACAAAAGACAGTTGAAAGTAGTTCTTCCAAAGTTCACAGATTTGTTATTGCACTTTGAAGTGTATAATCCGAAATCAAGATTTACTGGAGAGATGATTGGGGATCTAATTCAAATCAGGAAAGCTGTATTGCAGAATTATTTATACTGAGCTTTAGGCTTTCTGCTCTTTGAATTCTGAAGTAAGTACGAATGAAAAACTTGCAATTTTATTTCATAACTTCAGGGTTGATCCTCTGGGAGTTAGGTGAGGCAGTGTTGGATTTTGATCATGAGAAGAGAGAACTAATTTGAGGATTGGAGGAGGTTATTCTTCATTCATGGGTTGTGATCATCGCTGTCTGGGCCAGCATTTATTGCCTGTCCCTTGGGAAGCTGCCCTTGAGAAAGTGGTGGTGAACTGTCTTCTTGAACTGCTGGAATCCATTTGGTTTAGGTGCATTCCACAATGACATTAGGGATGGAGGTCCAGGATTTTGACCCAATGACACTGAAGGAATGACAATATATTTCCAAAATGGAATGTTGAGTGGCTTGAAGGGGAACTTGCACATGGTGGTGTTCCCATGTTTTTGTTCATTAACTCTCCTTCTTAATGGTAATGATTGGGGGTTGAAAGGTGCTATTTCAGGAGAATTGGAGAATTTCTGTAGTCCGTCTTATGGATGATACAATTGCTGTTACTGAGCACTGGTGGTGGTAGAAGTGAATATTTGTGAATGTGCTACCAATCAAGCAGGCTGCTTCATCCTAGATGGTATCCTAGATGGAACTGCACTTATCCATGAAATTGGGAAGTATTCCTTCACAGTCCTTACTTGTGCCTTGCTAATGTTGGACTGGCTTTGGGAAGTCAGGAGCAGAGTTACTTGTATCAGGATTCCTCACTGCTGACTTGGTCTAAGAGACACAGTAATTATATGGCTCATCCAGTTCAGTTTCTGGTCAATGGCGCCCCTCAGGTTATTGATAGTGGGGACTTCAGTGATAGTAATGTCACTGAATGCCAAGGGGTGATGATAAAATTTTCCTTGTTTGAGACGATCATTGCCTTGCACATGTGTGACGCAAATGCTACCACTTATCAGCACGAGCTTAGATATTGTCCAGATTTGTTGCATTTGGACAAGGACGGCTTCAGTATCTGAGGGGTCACAAATGGCACTGATTATGGTGCAATCATTGGTGAACATCCCTACTTCTGTCCTTATGACCCATGCAGGTCATTGATGAAGGCAATTGATTGAAATGGTTAGGCTCAGGACACTGCCCTGAGGAAAGCCTGAAGTGACGTCCTCAAGCTGAGATGACTGACCTCCAATAATCAGAACTATCTTTGTGCTGGGTATGACACCAACCAGCAGAGAGATTTCCCCTTTGATTCCCATTGAATCTAGTTCTGCTTGGGAACTGTGATGCTACATTTAGTCAAATGTGGCCTTCGCATCAGGAACTGTCACATGCACCTCTCCTCTGAAATTCAGCTCTTCTGTCCATAATTAAACAAAGATTGTAATGAGGTCAGAAACTGTCTGATGTATTGCAGAATGCAAACTGTGTAGTGAACAGGTTATTGCTAAGCGAGTGCTGCTTGATTGCACTGTCAATGACACCTGCCATAATTTTACTGATGAACAAAAGCAGACTGAGGGGAAGTAATTGGCCAGGTTGGATTTATCCTGTTTTGTGTGTACAGGACGTACCCAGGCAATTTTTCACATTGTTGTGTCGATGCCAGTGTTACAGCTATACTGGAGTAACTAGGGTCAGGACTTGGAAAATTTTGGATCGCAAGACTGGAAAATTGTCAGGGCTCATTACCTTTCAGTATCCAGTGCCTCCAGACATTTTATGCTGTACATGGAATGAATCAAATTGTTGAAGACAGGCATCTATGATGCTGGGAACTTCTGTGGGAGGGATCATTGAATTGGAACTTCTGGCTGAAGATTGTTGCAAATATTTCAGCTTTAACGTTTGCACTGATGTACCACTGAGGATGGGGATATTTGCAGAGCTGTCTCTCTCAGTGAGTTGTTTAATTGTCCACCACCATTCACGGCTGGATGTGGTAGGACTACAGAGCTTAGATCTGATCCACTCGTAGTGGAATTGCTTTGCTCTGTCCATCATTTGCTGCTTATATCATTTAAGACAAGAGTTGTCCTGTTTTACAACTTCACCAGGCTGAAACCATACTTTAAGGTTTGGCTGAGGCTGCTCCTGGCACACCCAGCTGCACTGTTCATTGAACCAAGGTTGACTCCTTGGCTTGATTGTATTGGTAGATTGAGGGATATGTAATACCATGAGGTTTACAGATATTTTTGGAGCACAATTCTGATTTGGCCAATGGCCCACAGCACTTCTTAAGTACCCAGTCCTGAGTTGCTGGACAGAGAGTGTTTATTTCAGGGACAAAATTGCAGATGTGGACCTGCATGGTTAAGAGGCATGGTTGACCCGAGGTCAGGTCCCTTGACATACAAAATTTGGGTAGGTGAACAAGCCTGAACAAGCACATGGACCATATGAACACCGCAGAACAGCAAACGGGGCAGGAGCAAAACATACCTGGCCCCTCAGAACCTGATTCCTGAAGAAGGGCTTATGCCCGAAACGTCGATTCTCCTGTTCCTTGGATGCTGCCTGACCTGCTGCGCTTTTCCAGCAACACATTTTCAGCTCTGATCTCCAGCATCTGCAGCCCTCACTTTCCCCTCAGAACAATCAGAAAGGCTGTGTAACCCATGGGTTCTCTCACTTCATCTAGCATCTCAGAGTCTGTAGGTAAAAACAATGACTGCAGATGCTGGAAACCAGATTCTGGATTAGAGGTGCTGGAAAAGCACAGCAGTTGAGGCAACATCCGACGAGCAGTAAAATCGACGTTTCGGGCAAAAACCCTTCATCAGGGAACATCTCTGGGACACCCGCACCAATCAACCACACCGCCCTGTGGCCCAACATTTCAACTCCCCCTCCCACTCTGCCAAGGACATGGAGGTCCTGGGCCTCCTTCACCACCACTCCCTCACCACCAGACGCCTGGAGGAAGAACACCTCATCTTCCACCTCGGAACACTTCAACCCCAGGGCATCAATGTGGACTTCAACACTTTCCTCATTTCCCCTTCCCCTATCTCACCCTAGTTCCAAACTTCCAGCTCAGCACTGTCCCCATGACTTGTCCTACCTGCTTATCTTCTTTTCCACCTATCCACTCCGCCCTTCTCCCTGACCTATCATCCCCTCCCCCACTCACCTATTGTATTCTATGCTACTTTCTCCCCACCTCCACCCTCCTCTCATTTATCTCTCCACCCTTCAGGCTCTCTGTCTGTATTCCTGATGAAGGGCTTTTTCCCGAAACATCGATTTTACTGCTCATCGGATGCTGCCTGAACTGCTGTGCTTTTCCAGCACCTCTAATCCAGAACCTCAGAGTCTGAGATGGACACAGCAGATGTCGCAGCCACCTGAAGAAGGGAATTAATTTCTTTCAAGACACTCTGGGATAAGAGTCAGACTATGGCTACACGCTGCTTGTGTCTGAAGCTGAGGTGGAGGAACTGGAGCCGGTGTGAGCAGCTACAAGAAAAACAACAGGCCTAGGTCCCTAGACTTAGAAGAGGAGGGTTGTAATGGTTATAATGAGGTCAGCCAGGTGGACCTCACAAAATATCAGTTTTCTGATTGGGGCTGTTAACTTGGCACAATCAGGGAGCTCTGGCTGACAGATATAATCATGTTGTCAGAAGTTCTGTTCACTGTGAGAGCTGGCCCTGAGGTAGCCACACCAGTGTTAAGTACTTTGCATGTGTAAATAAAGGGTGACTTAGAGATGGGATACTGACCTGTGTAGAATTATTTCAAAGCGCTGACCTTATTGATGTTTATAAAATCATGAGGAGGATAGATAAGGTGACCGACAAGGGTCATCTCCCTAAGGTGGGCAAGTTTAAAACTAGGGGTCACATTCTTAAGTTGAGAGGAGAAAGATTTAAAAAGGACATGAGGGGCAACTTTTTTTACATAAAGAGTAGTTTGTGTTTGGAATGAACTATCTGAGAAAGTGGTGGATGCAGGCACAATTACATTGTTTAAAAGACACTTAGATAAGTGCATGAATTGGAAACATTTGGAGGGATTTGGGCCAGGAGCAGGGAGGTTGATGGGATGAATTTAGTTTGGGATTACGTTTGGCATGGCCTGGTTGGACCGAAGGGTCCGTTTCTGTGTTGTCTGACTCTAAGGGAAAAGCCACGTATCTCATCAGATGGAGCTGTTCAACTTCAAAAGTAGAATCATAACTGGGCTCATGGCCTTATCACAGTTTTTTAAAAAATGCCAATCTGCCTTCTTGAACTAGTTTCATTACATCCCCCCATCCTCCAGTAATGCTGAAGGCTGGCAGGTTGGAGGTGTATTTGGGTTAGGATTCTGACTTTAAAGTTTAAATGATCCCCATCCTCAAACAACAACCACCACTCCCAGCCTAAAGTCATATATTTTTCTGGCTCAAATCCAACCCACTAGGATAAAGCATGGTGGCTCAGTAGTTAGCACTGCTGCCTCACAGCACCAGGGACGTGGGCTCTATTCTAGCCACGGGCGACTATCTATGTGGAGTTTGCACATTCTCCCTATGTCTGCATGGCTTTCCTCCCACAGTCCAAAGATGTGCAGGTTGGGTGAATTGGCTATGCTAAATTGCCCATAATGTTCAGGGATGTGTAGGTTAGGTGCATTAGCCAGGGGTAAACATAGGGGAATGGGTCTGTGTGGGTTAGTCTTTGGAGGGTCGGTGTGGACTTGTTGGGCCAAAGAGCCTGTTTCCACACTGTAGGATTCCATGACAAGTGAGCAAAGATTTTGTCAAAGACTTAGATCATCAGAAGTGTCAGAGAGATGGTTAAGGATGGAGCAGGTTAAGGATGGAATTCCAGAGATATGATAGCTGAAGCTGTGGCTGAGTGAATTAAGTTAGGGTTTTGCAAAAGGCCAGATGTGGAGGATAGCAGAGATCTTCGGGATTGTGATGTTTGAAGATAATACAGGGACTGAAATGGGATAAGGTCATGGAGATACCATGATGAGAATTTAAAAAGCAAAGCATTGCCTAGCTCAGCAGGCACACGATGTTGGGTGAATAGTTTTGATGCAATTGGTGATGTTACATCTGACAGTGATCAATCAGTGAATATATGAGCATAGAGAAAATTGAAACTACTTGTTCTGACCAACATCAGTTGTTCCCTTCTAGTTTCTGTGAGAGCTGCTATTGATCTACATCTTTAAATACCATTGTAAGCTTGGTTTATTGCTTCGAGCAATGAGTCTGCCTTTTCTCCCTTTAACTTTGATAAATATTTTTGTTTTTTAAAAGCCCCATAAAATTTGACGGCTGCAGACGTAAGGTTATATATAAAAATCCAGCAGATTCATAGTAAATTAATAAAAGAGGAAAGCAACTGAATCAATGTTTTGAGGTAGCAAGGAGAAGGGTGAAAATAGTAGGCTAAGAAGGAAACTATGGCTTTACACAAAGTGCATGTGTTCTAAAATCACATGGAATAAATGTTGCTTGAAGTGACCAATGTGCATTTGCAGCAATAAATTGACTGTGATATTTGTATAGACAGCAGTTGCAGATTCTAAGCTTAACTTAAATCAGAAAGCTCTGTTGTTTTGCTGTACTGATGTATCAATCTAGTGATTAAAATATGCCTGTGCTAGCAGGAAAACAAGCTGATGTAGACTCAAATGAATTAACTATTAGACAAAAAGAGAACAAGTACAAATTGTATGTATAACATAGAAGTATCATGAAGGAGAAAGCTATGCTTGCTTATACATTAATTCTTGTTTCAATGTAAGAGCAGAAGTTGGGGACGGCACGGTGGCTCAGTGGTTAGCACTGCTGCCTCACAGCACCAGGGACCAGGGTTCGATTCAAGACTTGGGGAACTGTCTATGTGGTGTTTGCACATTCTCCCTGTGTCTGCATGGGTTTCGTCCCACAGTCCAAAGATGTGCAGGCTAGGTGAATTTGCCAAGCTGAATTGCCAGTATTGTTAGGTACGTAAGTCAGAGGGAAAAGGGTCTGGGTGGGTTACTCTTTAGAGAATTGATGTGGAGTTGTTGGGCCGAAGGGCCCGTTTCCATACTGTAGGGAAATCTAATCTGATCTAATCAAATATCTCACTAAGTTGCAGAAAACATAATGATGTCAGAACTATATGGTGCACTGCTGGCAGTGACAGAAAGGACAATAGACAATAGACAATAGGTGCAGGAGTAGGCCATTCAGCCCTTCGAGCCTGCACTGCCATTCAATATAATCATGGCTGATCATTCCTAATCAGTATCCTGTTCCTGCCTTATCTCCATAACCCTTGATTCCACTATCTTTGAGAGCTCTATCCAACGCTTTCTTAAATGAATCCAGAGAGTGGGCCTCCACTGCCCTCTGGGGCAGAGCAACTTTGGTATGTTTCTTAGTTTTGCAAAGGAGATGAAGAAAAGGATTGATGTGAGTACAGAAACTTTTCCACAGCTGCTGTGACCAACAAGATACACACAATTAAGAATTGCTGCTCATTTTTCATTCAGAAGTCTTGAATCATACAAAGAACATTATGTGATGAAAAAGCTCTATCTTTCTGGCAATTATACCGATGGTAATCATGATGCTGTGGACTCACATCTAATCAATCAATCAAATAATTGAGCGTATTTCACTCAGCAAACAGCCATTAGCAGCAATCAAATCTGCTGGATACACATTTTAAATTTTAGCATAACCAGCTGTTCAAATGATGGAGGCAGGTTATCTTCCCATTAAAAATGCTAGATTTCATACTCCTGAGCATGACAATACTTCTGCGTGAAAGCACAGGAAATATATTAGTTTATTCATTGCCACAAATTCTTCCCCTTGAATATTTGCGTCCATTATCATTCTGTTTGAGCAGATTAAATAGTGAAGAATCCCACCTCACTCACAGGCGCCCATATCAATTTGTCCTCTTACACTGGTAGCAGGCAGACTCTGTTTACAAGCTAAAACCTGGCTACATCTAGCAAGTTGGGTGGCATGGTAACTCGATGATTACTGAGCCTCACTGCTACCTCACAGCACTAGGGACCTGAATTTGATTCCAGTCTTAGGTGACTGTCTGTGTTGAGTTTGCACATTCTTTCCATGTCTGTATGCGTTTCCTTCGAGTGCTCTGGTTTCCTCCCATAGTCCAAAGATGTGCAGGTTAGGTGGATATGCCGTGCTGAATTGCCCCATAGTGCATAGGCTAGGTAGATTAGCTAGGGTAAATATGGGCTTACAGGGATAGAGTTGTGCCAGATGGAATCGTCTTTGGTGGGTCAGTGTGGACTTAATAGGCCAAATGGCCTCTTTCCACCCTTTAGGGATTCTATAAACTTATGACAAAATATGGTGACAAATAAGTTGCTGAGGTCATCAGCGAACACAATATTTGCCTTGGCTTAGAGGTAGCACTTTCAACATTCAGTTATGGTACATTTTGTTTTTAATAAACCATGAAATGTTATTACACACCTTTGGAGTAGGGTCTTGAACCCAGTCCCTGGGTAAAGATATTGCCAAAGCAACACAGGAGTCCCCCTAAAACTGTGGGAGCCTTACATGATTTGACCATGCAACATTTCCAAATGGAAGCAGACGTGCTACTGTTGAGCCATACATACACCTTCTCTTAAGCTTATAGATAATTTAGTATTATGACACACTTCAGGATTGGTGAAACTTTAACCCAGGCCTTCTAGTCCAGAGATAAAAGTACTACCAGTGCAAGACTCCCTGTTTCATTTATGTTAGGAGGTTGTGAATTTTAAACTCTGCTCTGAATTGAACAAATTATCTGCAATAATACTTCAGTGCAGTGAAAATGCATTCAATGACATCATAGGAAGAAGAATACCAAGTTACTCCCGTGATCCAAAATAGCATTTATTTACCAACAAGAACTTGCTTTTATGAATTAACTTTCATGTAGTTAGGTACTTCACAGGAACTTGAACCAGTGAGCTGCATAAGGAAATGTTAGTACAGATGACCCAAGATTGTCAAAGACTTGGGTACCAAGAAACATTTTAAAGATTATGGAAATGTTTACAGTGAGAATTGCATAGCTAAGGCTGCAGCTATATTTAGAGGGATGAGAAGGGATAGCTTATCATGGCATATTTGCATAGGATTCCATTTGTGACTTTGGTAAGAGCTATTTCAAGATTGACAACAATAAATACTGATTGACAAATCTATTAATTAATTGCTATATTTTGGAAACTGCTGTGCCTTAATTGGCTGTAAAAACACATCAATGACAGCACTTTCAAAATATCATATTGGCTGTGAAATAGTCTGGGATCTCAAGAATAATGCTTAACTATTTGGTCTTTTAATTAGTATAAAAGGGTTGTTTCTTATCTTTTGTGTACAGGTCGATCTGCTATAATACAATAGTTACATTTCTCTGCAACCTCACACAATATAAAATATTATAGAAAATTGGCTGTAGAAGATCACTATCAAAAATTGCTATACATGTTCAGGAGAAAGTTTGCATTATCCAAACAGTGTTCACAATTCAGCAATCTCATTATAACCAATTCGTGTTGACAAAACACACGTTATAACTATTATTTGATTTAAAAATTCCTTTATTGTTCAGAGTATTGAGTACAAGAGTTGGGAGGCCATGTTGCGGCTATACAGGACATTGGTTAGGCTACTGTTGGAATATTGTGTGCAATTCAGGTCTCCTTCCTATCAGAAAGATGTTGTGAAACTTGAAAGTGTTCAGAAAAGATTTACAAGGATGTTGCCAGGGTTGGAGGATTTGAACTATAGGGAGAGGTTGAATAGGCTAGAGCTGTTTTCCCTGGATCATCGGAGGCTGAGAGGTGACCTTATAGAGGTTTACAGAGGTTATTTTGTGCTGTTTAGATCTCTCAATATTAATGTTGCATAACTGTCCAACCTATGTTTGTTATTTTTGTATGTTTGTCTCGCCTCCGGTGGAACTTCTTCAGCTGATGAATGGAAGAAAGCTTTTTTCCTTCTCATTGTGCCTCAGGAAGCTTTGAAGTATACTTTATGTTAGATGACTCATTTGTTGCTTTCAAGACAATAACTGTGACTTACTAAACAGAAACAGCCCAGTTGTCATATATTATTTACAGAAGCTCTTTACTTGAGAAATGTATATCCAATCGGCAGGAATTGCAGGTTTTTTTTCAGTGTATTACTTATCCTTGGCAGGAAATCAAAATTGTTTGAAAACTTAGTTGTCACCTTTCCTTTAATCAGCTTGCTCATTACTGTTTATAAAAAATCTGCTTCGTATAAACAAGGTCCTGTGCCCATTTCCTGAAAAACATTTGATAAAAATCATTCACATTTTTTTTCACCTCAGGACTTCTGTAGTTCAAGTACAGTCCAGAATGTAGAATAGAACACCATTGTGTGGGTGAGAAATTCAGATCCATTAATATTTGGGCACTGTAAGTGCTCTTTGAACTCCCAGTGCTGCTTGTGAGGCTCTGTAAGGTAATTGTGGAAGATGCCATTTTGATGCAAGCTTTAGTATTAGCAATGAATGTTCATCAGATGTATACTGAACAGACAGACTGTGACATAAGTGCCGACTTGGTGCCAACCTTGCCAGTTTGAAGCTTAATGGTCCAGCCAATGTCCTCTCTTAACTCCACCTCACTAAAGACAGATTCAACAATAGGAAGGACCCCTGCTCCACCACTATTTAAAAGGATCACATTTAGAAATTTTGCTTATTGTTTTCTTCTGACTGTTGCTCTTATTCTGCAAGTACTTTCTGCTTTCTTTAGATGTTCCAAGCTGTATAGGTCCGCAATGATTCGTGATTTAGGTCCTGAAGTCTCTTTGTTGATATCAAGGCTGTTACACAAACACTTATTCCCAGACATGAATGCTTCCCTTGAAATACAACATGATATTGAGAAGGTAGAGGTCACAAAGTGAAGAACAAGCTGTCATAAATGGGAGGCACTCGAAACGAGCAAAACTATCTCCAGGATATTCAAGGAGCAATTCTCCTGTAGGTCAGGAACAATGTGAGAGGTGTCTGTGCTTCAGTTAAGATGTCCTCAATGAAATATAGAGGTCAGGCAGCATCCGAGGAGCAGGAGAGTCAACCTTTCGGGTTGGCAGGACCCTTCATCAGGAAACATCCACTCTCCTGCTCCTCGGCTGCAGCCTGACCTGCTGTGCTTTTTCCAGCACCAGACTTTATTGACTCTGACTCTCCAACATCTGCAGTCCCCACTATCTGAAATATGCCACCACCTGCTATAGCCACAATGGTAACCTCATATCAGGACAAGGATGACATTGCCAGTAGATATGGAGATGGTACAATGATGAAGTTTTATGAGAACTTAGTTGTATCACACAATTTGCTGCATACTGTTACAGGAAGCAACATTTGTCAACAGGGTTTCAATTCTCACCAATCAAAGATGATCATATCATTATACTTACCAAGCAATACTAAATAAGTATACAATATCTGTACAACAACGTTCTGAAAATGTATTTGATGCTTTGTCAGTAATCAATACCAAAACACTCACTGCCAGAACCAGAAGAATAGATTCAAAGAATTTCACAATCCAACAATTCTGCAAAGCAAGCCTGCTTTGTACTTTTTCACAGGATAGTGACAATCTGTTAACTGAAGAATTTGGTTCCTCATAAGGTGATGCATTCATTTAAAAAACTCCTTCAAGAGTAAACTGCCTTCATTTTCTCAAAACTGAAGTGTAAGAAAACTCAGGAAAGAAAAATCAATCGACAAGTCTTGATGTCTTGGCTTCTGCACTCTGACCCTTGTCTTGCTTGCAACTTGACATCAGCCATTTACAAATCTTGTGCCCTGACATTTAAAAGGTCTTTTGCTCATGGTCAACTTTTTGGAATCTTTGCTTTTAATCCAGGAGCACACTATTTATTGTAACCATTGTTTGAAAAAGTCTGTTCTTTTAATGCCGAATGTATTTAGATGTTGCTGCATCACTCCAGTTTGTTAGTAATTGCACATTGCAAACTTCAAGCTGCACCTGCTGTCCATTGCTTATTTACCTTAGCTGTTTTGCAAAAGCCACCAACTACCAGCTAAAAAACAAATTCTTCAGTTAGTACCAATATCACTAGATTCTGCAAGGAAACCTCAAGAACAATTAGAAGACTGTACTTCTGAATGCTGCTCCTGCTGCTTCACCGAGTGGTGGAGCAGACCCCATTTATCATCAGTTAGAGATACCCAGAGAGAAGAGGAACTGAGGACATAACAAATGGAAGATTATTTTTCTTGTTCTGTTGAGCATTTAACCCTTCAACTACCAGGTTTCTAGAAAACAGACAACTGAATTATATTCTGACCAACATGGTTGCCATCTGATTGATACATGATACCTAACAGTAATGTGATTGATTCTTCCATGCTCAGTTAAGGATGGAGACAAGTAACAGTCGAGCAAATGACATCCACATTCACACCCACTGCAGAAACTTTAACTTTAACACAGAAGCACTGTAGCTACCTCTGGAATGTTTGGTCCCATGTAAATCTCTCATCCAATGAATCCAACTGTTCTCAATTTAAATGGGCAGAAGGTAGCTTCACTCTACTTTTTAACAACAAGAATGTTATTGTCATCATCCTCAAATTGTATTTGCATGCATTTCCATGCGTGCATTAAGGATATTCCATTGATAAAATGTGATGCAAACACAGGTTTTGCACATCTCACAGGCAGTACTATTGTATGTACAATCCATTGCTATTAGTATGTGATGCCTCTGCATGCATGAGAAAACTATGTCTACGTACTTTGATTGATGTCATTTGAAAAGTATGAAATACGAGCAGCAGTTTTGACTTGGTGTGGGCAGCAAATGTGCGATGAGTGATGTCACATATGAACCAGTAAAATAACCAAAGTTAATCGATGACTTGTTTGAATTATACTTAGTTAACTATGAGTAAGTTGTTGATCATTGGGGATGGAATCAAACCAGTGGTTCCATGTTAAGGAATTGGAGACGCAATTGTGATAAGACGGCCTGGATGAGCTGGCAGCAGGTCTCCTGTACATATAAAAATTCTGAACAAAGTTTTTATATTATTTTGCTTGGAGAAGCTTGCTGTGATGCCTGTGAGGACTGTTAATTTACCTGGTCTACACCTAGTGGATCACTACCTAAAAATTACAATCACTGCAGGTATAGAGGGAGGTTCACATATGAAACAGGTAGGAGCTCAAAGTCTTCCAACATTACCCGGAGTCAGTAATGACCCCACTCGTAGCAAGAGTGAGATGATGTGAGGCATATCAGTGTATTTGAGCCTCATTTCCATCTAAATAGAAAAATTGACATTAGTCTGCAGAAAGAGATTATTGTCTTAGAAAAGTATTGTAACTGATCAAATGTGAAGAATTATTAAGCTGCCTCAGATCAACTTTCAATAATTAGCTGCTCTGTAAATCCATGATGGAGTTTGTGAATTGATAAAAACTGTTCCAAGGTAACAAAGAATTTTCCCATTGGCACAAAAGAGTTAAGCTCATGGTAAAGTTATCCCTGTCAGAAATTCCTGAGAAGTTCATGAGTAAGTGGAAGGTTTCTTTTTCTGGCAAAATCTGATTGCTCATTTGTGCATCTGAAGTTATTTTTTGTAGTCATCTTTCTGTTAGTGCTAAATTTATAGGACAGCGTTAATGTCATAGTTGGGGATAGGTCCAATTTGTTCCTCACTGGAGATTTACAATAATGCGGTAAGAAATTGTAAAATATGTCATCTAATTTGAGAAATTCATGATGATCATTACAGTTTGCACTTTTTTTTCACTGTTTTATGACATAGAGTCATAGAGATGAACAGCATGGAAACAGACCCTTCGGTCCAACTCGTCCATGCCGACCAGATTATCCAACCCAATCTAGTTCCACCTGCCAGCACCCGGCCCATATCCCTCCAAACCCTTACTATTCATGTACCTATCCAAATGCCTCTTAAATGTTGCAATTGTACCAACCTCCACCACTTCCTCTGGCAGCTCATTCCATACACGTACCACCCTCTCCGTGAAAACATTGCCCCTTAGGTCTCTTTTATATCTTTTCCCTCTCACCCTAAACCTATGCCATCTAGTACTGGACTCCCCCACCCCAGGGAAAAGACTTTGCGTATTTATCCTATCCATGCCCCTCATAATTTTGTCAACCTCTATAAAGTCACCCCCTCAGCCTCCGACGCTCCAGGGAAAACAGCCCCAGCCTGTTCAGCCTCTCCCTGTACCTCAAATCATCCAACCATGGCAACATCCTTGTAAATCTTTTCTGAACCCTTTCAAGTTTCACAACATCTTTCCGATAGGAAGGAGACCAGAATTGCATGCAATATTCCAACAGTGGCCTAACCAATGTCCTGTACAGCCGCAACATGACCTCCCAACTCCTGTACTCAATACTCTGACCAATAAAGGAAAGCATACCAAATGCCTTCTTCACTATATATGCCTGTATTTAAAATCTAATTATCTCACACTGTCACTTTTCTCTTTAGGAAGTTATTTGAAATGAAGATCTGAAGGAAAAAAAAACTTTAAGCCTGGAAGAGGAAATTAAATATTAAATTACTTGAACAGAAGTGTTTGAAACATAATGATGTATGAGTTTCATATAATAGGTATTAGCATATTTACAAAAGATTAAAATATGTTTGCTAGTATTGGTTATACAAGGAAATCTTACAATAAGCTGATGTCCATTCTCAGGAGAGAAGTCCTATGTTCACTCAGATGAAGTTCGTAATGCAATTGAAAATAATTAACAATTAGATTTTGTACTAGACCACAAGTGATTTAAATTGTATATAATTAGCACACTTTTGTTCTTTGATATATTCCTTATAAGCTCAATTAATGTCATAAAAATTTCACCCTAGAGCACTGACAGTTTTAAAATATTATTAATTAGCAATTTCAATTATACAGTGTCGAAAATTCATATATTACTATGCATCTGGATGGTATCACAACACACCTCCTTGAAATTTCTAAAAAAAAAGTTTGTCTTTGATCAGAGCTCAACAAGCTCTAGGTTAATTTTTCCTGGTGACTCTTAACGTGGAAATCGCACTAACCAGATGGAAGTTAAAATCATAAACTGTGTGGCTGGCAGACACAAAAGAGAGCTGGAGTCAAAAAGTGAGCACTCAAAAAGGCACAACATTTTTTATGTGACAGTGGGAGGAAATGTAGAATTCCAAAAGCTCTTGGAGAAGCCACGTATAACCAAGCTAGAGGGTCTGCATCCTGAAAGTGATGTGAATATCTCGGGCATGTAAAAGAGCTGAGAGTTTTAATAAGAGGACCAAATAGGGAACTAGGCATTGGCTGGGTGAAAAGGAACTCTAGTAAACTAAGACTGAATCGATCTGAGTGAAAGAGGATTCATAGAAGAGTTGGTGTTAACTGTAGATATTTTCTAATTAACTTGTTTGAGATATTATTATACACATCTGAACAGTTGGGTCTTGAGCCCAGATCTAGTGGTCCAGAGAGATAGGGATGTTATCACTGTGCTACAAGAGCCCTTTGGTATTAACTGTAATTTTTAAACCTAGTTTCAAATCAACCTGTTCGAAGTTGTTATTTACACACTTCTGGCACTGGTGGGACTTGAAGTCAGGCCTCCTGGCTGAAGGGTAGGACACTGCCGCTTTATTACAAGAGTCCTTAGTGTTAACTGTAGATATTTTTGAATCACATGTTCAGAGATGTTATAACATACTCTGGAGCAGGTCCACCTGAACCTAGGCCTCTTAGATCAGTATTGGCTTTCCTGTAAATGCCGGTCTGTAGTTCTCCATTGGCTTTCATTCTACTGTGACATGCAGGAAGGGGAGTTGGTTATTGCTCTCTTCCTCTTTTATGCCAACCAGGATGTTGTTTATGTGTTTGTGGGTTTCCTCAAGTTTGTTGCATTTTGTGGTGACAAAGATGTCATCCACATAGCAGACCCAAAACTTAGGCTGGATCATGGGAAGGGCTGTTCATTCTAACCTCTGCATAACTACTTTGGCTATAAGTACTGAAATTGATGACCTCTTAGGCGTCTGGTTGATTTGTTTGCATATTTTGTTATTAAAGGTGAAGTTGGTTGTGAGGCACAGGTCCAGTAGTTTGAGGATGCTTTCCTTGCTGATGGAGTTGGTGCTGTCAGGTGTTTGCATTCTTGGTTCGTCTAGCAGTGAGGCTAGTGTTTCATTGGCTAGAGTAATGTATATAGATGTAAATAGGGCCATCAGATGGTGAAAGTGAGGACTGCAGGTGCTGGCGGTCAGAGTCTAGATTAGAGTGGTGTTGGAAAAGCACAGCAGGTCAGGTATTGAGCAGTAGGAAAATCAATGTTTTGGGCAAAAGCCCTTCATCAGGAATGAGGCAGGGAGCCTCTGGGTTCTGAGATAAATGGGAGGGTGGGGCTGGGGAGAAGGTGGCCAAGAGTACAATAAGTGGATGGAGGTGGGGATGAAGGTGATAGGTTTGAGCCCCTATCTTGGTGTCTTTGATGATGTTAAGGAATTCCTGGGTAGAGTGGATGGAGAGGGTTGAGTCTTCTACTAGGTATTTTAGTTTGTGTTCCAGTTCCTTAGCTAGACTGTACGTTGGTGTACCGGGAAGTGAGGCTATGGGTCTGAGGGGAGCACCTTGTTTATGCACCTTCGGTAATCCGTAGAAAGGGGGTCCACTGGATCCGTTGGGTTTCATTCCCTGGAGGTTTGCCCTATTAATTTCACCTGTCTTGTGTAGTTTCCTCAGGGTATGTTGTAATACGGAGTTGAGTCAGTCACCAGGTGTTGGTAGGTGTCAGTATCGGTTAGCAGTGTGTTTGCTTCTTCAATATGCTGTGTTCTCTTCAGGATCGTGGTCATGTGCCCTTTGTCTGCAGGTAGGATTACAATGTTTCTGTCTTTTCTGAGTCTTTCCAGGGCTTCCTTCTCAAGTGTGTTGAGGGTCTTCCCTTCTTTCTTCCTGCTCAGTGTTGGTGCTACTGTCTGACTTATGGCCTGCTGGGTTTCATCCTGTAAGTCTGTTGTCTTTTAGGGTGTGTACCAGTGCTACTAGGAAGTCCTTTTGGGCCACATCCCTGTGGTTGCAGTTCATCCATCATACTCGGACAGCTTTTCAATGTCTGTGAGTGGTTGGTCAGACAGGTTCTTTATCCCGGTCTCTGAGTTGTCTGTGTTGTTGCTGTGTGTAAGCTTGGATAGTTTCTCTTGTAGAACTAGTGTTTTCTTTGTTTTGGTCTGCTGTTGTTTAATGCTAATTGCTTGTTCTGGAGTGCTTGTCCACTCATGGTCGGTCACATTCATGTATAGAGTTTTATGGCCTGAAATTTCTCGAACATATTTGTGGAGTCGATTGTGGGCATCATTTTTCATTTCTCGTAGCATTCTGCAGCCATTCTGTTCTGCTGTTCTCCTGTTTTATGGGGTGTTGAGAGATGGTTTGTATTTGACACATCATGGTAATACCTGTTTCCTGACGTATTTTTGTAAGAAGTACAGGTGCTGGTGAGTGGCGCTCAATCGGATGGCATTGGTTTCCCATTTTCGGGCTCATTTGAGCGTATTGCGCCCTTAGGTGTTTGAGATTTTGGAGAAGATTTGTAGCTCAGTTTGTGGATCAGGTTGTCGGTTTGCTCACTGAGCTGGTGGGCTTGTTTTCAAACATTTCATCACCATGCTAGGTAACATCATCAGTGAGCCTGCAGTGAAGAGTTGGTGTCTTGCCCCACCTGCTATTTGTGGGTCTTGGTTTGTTGTGGTGGGTGATATCATTTCTGTTCTATTTCTAAATGGGGTCCAAATTTGTTAATGGAGTTCCAGTTTGAATTCCAGGCCTCCAGAAATTCCTGCGCATGTATATGTTTGTCCCATGTTGGATGTATTGTCCCAATCAAACTGGTGTCCCTCTTCATATGTGTGTATGGATACCAGTGATAGTTAGTCATGTCATTTGCTGCTAAGTAGGTGCTCATGTATCCTAGTGGCTAGTTTCCTGCCAGTTTGTCCAATGTAATGTTTGGTACAATCTTTGCAGGATATTTTATATATCGTGTTCCTTCTGCTGGTTGTGGGTAGGGGGGTCCTTTAACCTAGTCAGTAATTGTTTTAGTGTGGTAGTGAGTTTGTGGGCTACCATGATGCCTAGGGGCTGGAGTAGTCTGGTGGTAATTTCAGAAATGTCTTTGGTGTATGGTAATTTGATTACACTCTCTGGGCGTGTGGTATCTTCTTGTTTAGGTCTGTTGTGCAGGAATTAACGGAATGCGCTTATCGGGTACTCATTATTCCTGAATACATTATGTTGGTGTTTCTCTTCAGCTCTCGATGTTCCTGGGTGCTGCAGTGTTGTGGCTAGTTTAAATAATGTCCTGATGCAGCTCCATTTGTGGGTGTTGGGATGATTGCTTCTATAGCTGAGCATCTGGTCAGCGTGCGTGGCTTTCCTGTAAACGTTGACCTCTGGAGAATGAAACCTGACAGATCCAACAGACCCTGTTTCTATGGATTACCGAAGGTACATAAACAAGGGGCTCCCCTCAACCCCATAGTGTCACTTCCTGTCACATTGACATACAGACAAGTTAAGGAACTGCAATGTAAACTAAAACACCTAGTAGAAGTCCATGCTACCGGGGAATTCCAGCAGGAGAAGACCAGAGGATCTTCGCCACGTGGATCAAGACCCAGATCAAGTGTGGTGGTAGAGTTAAAGCACAAGATAGCTAATTAGATTTATAGTGCAAATTGTTAGTTTGTAGGGTATTTTGTTATTATAATATTAATGGTGTTAAATAAAGAAATATTATCTTTATTACTATTAAGAGTTGACTCTCAATTTCATATCAGAACCTGCCCCATGGTCACAACAACCATACCTTCTTCATCGTCACATTTCCTTTGTAGGTTACAATGACCACTTTATCTTCACATTTGATTCGTTGGTATAATGGTTGCCGCATTTTAGTCTTTTCTGACCACTCCATGGTCAGGCCGTTTAAAGCAACCAACTCCTACTTCTAGAACTGAGGTTGGAACCTGCCAGGCCTCTAAACCTGAATTAACATTCCATAGGGGGTTCCTATTCCTTTAAAACAAAATGTGGGAGAGGGTTAGGGCATATGCATTACGCCGGTTCGAAACTATTCAGATAGTAGCCAAAGATAACAGAAACAACTTTGAACTCTCTGCAAGACACCCATGACCACACAGAATGTAGTCAAGATCTATTTCATTGGGATCATCATCATCACCACAAAAAACAACACACAAGAAACACTGAACAAACCAGGACATACATACCCAGGATACTTATGGTTTGGCCCACCAGATGCAGGTGAATGTGAGGATGGTGTGTTATGGGTACACCCTAATAAAAGTATAACGTTTGGATACCACAACCAGCGGGCAGTACATAAGAAAACAAATGGGAGCTCAGATGATTGCTCCCTGAGCAAAGAAATCACGGGCAATTGGTGGGGATTCTCAAACATTTGGTGCCCCAAGATAGGATGCTTAGCAAACGGCTCAGAAAAGGGATTAGAACTTGGACAGTGGTCCCCCCGGAAATTCATAGAAGGGAAGTTTGTGACAACTTGGTGGGAGCATTTCTCGGACTGGGGCTCCAATATACAAATCCATCCCTGGGTCCGTCTTGTGTCACATCTGTCTGTGTTAATCCTGGTTACCCTGGTACACCTCACCATCCTCACTGTCAAATTTGCCCAGTGGAAAAGCAAACTATCACAAAGACTGAACCCAGACACCTCAATCTACTGTCTCCACAGGTTTATTAAACATTATAGTGACATTATAAATATTTGTTTAATCTAGTAAATGTTTGTTTAGCATGTTATTTGTGTAAAATATTCTATCCTATTGTTTGTATAAATGTTTTCTGGATTATTGGTTCATTTGTAGTCAGCAACCCTTGATCACTGTTTGCTCCGGTTTTATGATAATTGTTTGATTTTTCATTAAGAATTTTTTTTGTGTTTGCTTGTTTTCTCCAATGTCTTATTTATTTTTAATCTCCCTTGTTTGCTTGATTAGCCATTAAGTCTGAATTTTTGATATTCCATTTAGATACAGTTTGATGATGTTTGCTTGATCTTAGTTAAGTGTGATTTTCCCATTTGCTATCTGTAAGAGTTTAACTGTTTAAGTGTATGTTGTGTTTTGCTTGAACCTGCATGATCATGTAGTCACCGTACGGAAATTGATCTGTGGATCATGTTATCCATCATGCCTTGCGATCAGGATCAAAAGGAGGGACTGTGGATGCGCCAGCCACTCAAAATGATGGATTTATGAAAGTGGACAATAAATGAGGCATGCTGGGAAACTGAGACAAGCCTTGGCCAAAAGTGACAGTGCTCAATGACTCTGGAATAAACATGCTGTAGAATCCAGACAGGCTGCAGCTACAGAGAGACATTATGCAATTGACCCAGCAGCTGCAGACCAAACAATACACTTGAATTTGACTGGAACGGAATCAACCCGAATGACATCTCCAGGACAATTAGAAACATCGAGTTGTTTATCAGACACAGGGGCCTTTCACATCCTTATTTGGAAAGGGCTACCTGACCTACACATGCCCAACACCTCCAGGAATGGATGCCCAAGGAACACCCTGCCAGTGACATGTCAACGCCTGGCTGGATCCAATCGATCCGAGTGATTGAGCCCTGATTGGTCTGTTGTTGTACATCAAAGGCCTTCCAAAAACGGCACAAAGACTTCTAAGTATAAGAATCCTTGCAACATTACCCTTAGCAGTGATAACTTGAGACCAACTACCAAGAAGGGAAGACACCCCTGAGACCAGCAGGAGAAGCACACAAGACGATCATTGCCATGTCGATCAAGGCCAAGATCTTGTGTGGTGGTATATGATCACCCAGAGTTAAGTTAAAGCACAAAATAACTAATTAGATTTATAGTGTAAATTGTTAGTTTGTAATGTATTTTGTTGTTATAATATTAATTGTGTTAACTATGTATTATTGTTTATTACTATTAAGAGTCAACTCGCAGTTTCTTTGCTAGATATAAGAGTTATAACACACTGTGTGGCAAGTGGAACAGACATGACCAAAATGGTGGGTTGTGTGCAGTTTGGTCACAATCAGCAAGCACTTGTGAGTTTAATGTTTTCATAATAAGTTTCCAAAACACCATTCATAAAAGCTCACGGTAACCTCCGTAGTGCCGAGACTAATTTATAACCCTCAACCAATATAACTAAAGCAGATTATTTGATTATTATGTTATTGCTATTTATGGGACAGTAAAGCGCAAAGATTAGTTGTCACCTTTCCTATTTTATCACAGAGGCTACATTTCACAAACTCTCATTGTCTCTAAGATGCTTTAATGCATTTTTTCGATATCTTTAATATAAATTGCACCAGTAAAAGTCATCATGGTGCATTGAGGGACATTGACCATTATTAAAAGCATGTCAAATTACTTCAAAATAATAACTCAGATCATTTATCTGAATGAATATGGATTCCATGGATTAGGTGGTTTCTTGATGAAAGGCTATAAAGCATTAATGATGATGATAAACAGAACTTTTGGCCCAGTTGGGTTTGACATGGGCCGTCTCATTCTTGATTCAGCCCCATCATCGAATTTTAAAATTTGTTTCTTACTCATGTATTTGCAGCAAATTTTGTTTTAACCTTATTAATTGACACTCTCGATAAACCAAAAACATTATATACTATGTATACCGTGAGGTTTACTATGTATTATTCTGTCCAATTATAATAGTTTATTACTTTATTCACACAACATAAATATACTGGTTGTTCAAATAAATGGCCACATTAGATATCAACAGTTGAATCAATTTCAAGCCAATTTCCCCTCAAATACCACAACCACAGCAATGTACCAACTAGTCCATTGAGGATGCGAGTGAGAAGGCTCTTTGATGATAAGTTTTATTTCAGACAAAGTTATATTATTGTTTAACCGATTTACACTATAAATAATGTATAACAGTGATTTGTCATCTCTTGATTGACCGGAATATTTGAAGAACCTTGAGTAAAGCAGAAGATAGTTGATTAGATTTACAATGTAAATTGTTAGTTTGTTGTATATTTTGCTATTATAATATTAATGATGTTAAATAAAGAAATATTATCTTTATTACTTTTAAGAGTCGACTCACAGTTTCTTTGCCAGACATAAGAGTTAAAACCCACTGTGTGTGCCAGGTGCAAAAAATCGGCACCCCAGACAGGACCTCGATGAGAAATGATTTTGTTGCCCTGAGATCGAATCCTGCGGAACCTAATATTCCTTGAGATTTTGCTGAGCCAGTTGTTAAGAGAATAGCTGTCCCACACGAAGGCCAGGAATTCGAATAAATCAAAGGGAATAGAAAGGTCTACATTGAACTTTGAACTGTCATTTAAAGAATAAACTCAGCAGCTGTTTACTCCTGATTAAGCAAACAACTGTTTCCTTTGTACTTAAGTGTGTGTGTGTGTGTGTATATGCCCGACGGGATTAGGATCAGAACATACTGAAAGCCATACTCTCTGCTGGATCCACCAAATATACCCCTTCGTTAATTGACAATGGCAGAGAAAGGCACTGCAGTGGAAGATTGTCCAATATGGGAAAAGAAGCAAAGGCAATGCATCAGCAAGAAAAAGAGGTTCATATGGGAAGAGTTCTGGTGTAATGATGAAACAGGACCAGAACAAAAATAAGAGGACAATTTTACGAAAAATCAAAGCTGGGGGCTTCCAAAGTTGAAAAGGTCACAGCAATGATGTGCTGTATGAGACAGTTGTTAGGGATGGAGCAGGAATTGAAAACAGTCCTTGAAGAATTAGAGGAAGTGAAGAAAGAAATAACGGTATTGAAACTGAAAAATGCAGTTCAGGACCAAAGATATAAGGCAAAACCCTACACATGGGACAATTCTAAACTCAGTGTGAGAAAGCACAGCAGGATACCCAGCATGCAGTGTTAGCTAAAGAGCCTGTGGAGAATGAAATGAGTCAGTTAAGAAGTAAATGTGCAGATCTACAAGCAGCAGTAAAGGTGATGCACCAGGCAGATATGAGGAAGAAACAGGCAGCCATAGACCACACTAAGTGCCTGTGGGAGATTGAGAAGTTAAAAGCCCAACTCACAATGTGCAACAGAATAATATGCACATACGGGGAAGTTAAAAGGGAAGAAGGACAGGAGATAGACTGGGATGAGCTCAGGGAAGACGCACAGCAGTTCTCCATGTGCATAGAGGATTGGGCTCCGCCCCAAATCTTCTCAGAAGAATCAACTACTTCAGCGCCTGTTGCAATGAAGCCGATTACCACTGAAAGATGGATCAGGGACGACAATGCCTCAGCAATAACACACATCACCCCATTTATGGTGGCACAAATAGCGGAAATCCCTAAAAAGGTTCCAGACTTTGTGCCATCGGCTGATCCGTTTGTATTCTTCAAAAGGGTCAGATAACAAAAAGCTTTCCATGGATTGGATGAGAGAGTAAAACTTATTATAATGTATTGGAGCCAGTCAGTGCAGTCTGCAATCGCAGTCCCACTAAATGTAGGGGAAGGAACTCGAGCCAATATGAAAAAGGTGATCCTAACGACAATTGGGTACAGTAAAGAAGACTCCGTAGACAGGTTAAACAAGTGTAGGCAGAAGTAGGGGTAACACCCGACTGCCTTTGCTTGTCATTTATGGGTGCACTTTTTGGGACTCTACGTAGACCTAAACAGGGGTCAGTTATCCAAGACTGACTCAGTGAAGTGGGCTAGGACCATGCCACCAAAGAGAGCAGGAAGACATGTGTGAAATTCGATCCCACAGAGTCAACCCCAATGAGGCATGGGTTTTGAGGAGAATGTCCCAGGTGTGGAAGAAAGAAGCCCATGAACTAAACAAGAGTAAAACAGAGAAAGGAGGGGAAATACTTCCTTTCCTTACCTCAAAACAGAGTCCTGTATAGAGGAATGAAGGAAGAGAGGGTGAGCTTTTATCAGAGGAACCCAGTTCTACCTTACACATCCATGGGGCGTGATAGAGACGCACAGCACAGGAACATACGTCAGCCAGGGCAGTACTACCACTGCGAGTGCACAGGATACATTGCAAGAGAATGTACAGCTCATGGCAGCTGCACTCACAGCCCCAAGGACCCCAAAAGAGAAAATGCTGGAAAATCTCAGCAGGTCTGGCAGCATCTGTAAGGAGAGAAAAGAGCTGATGTTTCAAGTCTAACTGACCCTTTGTCAAAGCTACCACAGGGACCCCAGGTCATCTAATTGACTTAATGGTGGACTCTTTGGCAGATTGAAACAACTTGCTAGTGACTGACAGCATGGACGTGTTACACACTCACAACAGTCTAGGCAGGACAGAACTCCATAATAACTCCCTGATAGACAAGGAAATAGAAAGACCCCAAATCCTTATAACTCAGACCCCAGACAGCGTATCCACAACATGGATACATCTCAATTTTAAAAGGCTGGTACAGACCAGGGTAAAACAGACTGAACCAGACCATGAGATGGAAACATCCAATTTTCAGAACATCACCACGAGAGGGCAAGACAGGACATGGACATGAGAACCAGGAAGATACAATACTGCCATGGCCCCAGACACTGAGGGTTCATGATAGACTGATGTTGGGTGCCTATTTAATGGATGCACTGATTCATTAATCCAGATGATGAAACAACTCCGAATGGCCACCCAAGGCGAGGTGCAACTGTTTCTGATGGTCCCAACTCACAAGAATTTCACACACCTTTGTAGTCCAAGAGAGACCAACTCTTATTCCTGAACATGTTGATGGGATTAACCAGGTTATAATTCTTCAGTTTCCAAGCATCGTCTGTTGGATATAATCCCCATATCAAAACCTTCCCCATGGTTACAACGACCACCTCTTTTTCATCTTCACATTTCCTTCATAGGTCACAACGACCACTTCATCTTCACATTTGATTCCTTGGTCATAAATGTTAATGTCTGCTTTGTTCCACAAATCTGGTTGACACAAGTTTTCTGTACAACAGCAGCAGCTATATTATCGGACAACCGGCGAGAGATTCAAAGCGTCTCCAAAGTAGCCCTGTGTCTACTTGTAGTGACATTTCTTCACAAATCTCTGCCCTACACATAGAGAGACAGTATGTGTTATCAGAATTAAACAAAAGATTTATCAGTCACATGGGCAATTGTCATCATATAGTTTAAAGTAGTTAATTGTGAATTTATAAAGCTCGATGAATGTCAATGTCCTGTGATAATGTGTGAACGGATTACAGAAACCGACTATGATATTCTTCATGATTATGTGTTGATGGGAAGTTCTTCCTTCAGTAAAGGGGGGATTCACATATCTATGCTAACATGGAGGGGACATAAATGGGGGATGCACATACATATGCTAATATGGAGGGTAAGTAAGGCAATGGGAGCGGGAGGCAGTTTATCAGGGTTGTGACCAAGGCTGTCAGTCTTAGCTGGAAAGGGCAAACTCCTCTGTCTGGGGTTATGAGGGAATCCACATGTGAGGCTCCACTAGGCTCCATTTCTGGATACAGTCAGCCTCCCCCCACTTATTGAGATGTTTTGTCTGTATTTTAAGAGTCCAGGCTTTCAGTTGATACTGCAGTAACTCCATTAGCAGTGAAATGTTTAACCCTTGAGTCTTCAATGTGTCCTGAAAGTGAAGCAAAGCATGGAACTGACCCCCCGTGGCATTTTAACTTCCTCATTCCCTCCTTTTGATCATTTGATGATCAAACGGATCCCCTCAGAGCCTATTTTGAAAACATTTGGACAACAGTGGCCATAAACACTGGAGCACTAGCATGCAAGAGATCACAATTAGTTTTGTCATTCTGATGTGTGCCAGCAGGCCTCCCAATCCTCCAAGAATGCCTCCTAGTGACCACCTTCCCATGCCATCACTGAACCCCTTGTCAATAATTTGGAGAGTCTGGATTTCCCACATGATGTGTTTAGAGACGTCAGTTATGTTAGTAGACTCATCAGGGTCCAACAATGTAGGTGCAACATTCTGTCCCAACAATAGCACAGGTACCACTCTCCTTGGCTAGCAGGAAGTCTAGTGCTAAATAATTCTGGAGGGCCACAGTTCTATCTTCAAGCAGCTCTGCATTAATTTCAGTTAGGGCACTAGTCGTAGCATTGGTGACCCTTTCTCATACAGTCCTGAGCTGGCTAAGTTCTTGGGAATGTAAATAGATTCCTTTCAGGGGAGAGAACATTCCCACCCAGGTGAGGAACCTGGCGAGGGACCTTCTGGATCTCGGGGATGAGTGCAGGTTTCCCAAACCTCAAATGCGAGGTACAACATACCCCATGTAGCACGAACCCCTCCCAATCTGAGGGAAGCTAGGGGTAGGCTATCAACCCGCAAATGAAGTATGTGCCACTGTAAGCTGTCAGCGTGGAAACAGTGATCCCTCACAGCAGGGAGCAGGATTATTCCAGAGGTGGCCTGAGGTTCTGTTGGGGTCGGTGGACCAATCAAATATAAAGTACCCAATATTCTGTTAAATTCCGAATAGGTTCGACCCAGGGGATGATGGAGGAGCATTTACTCATTCCCATATAAGTGCATTTGGTAGGCTTCCCTTCCTACTTGGAACAAATGGTGTAGTTGATGGTGTTGTTGAGAACAACAAGGGCAGGGGGCCTATGCAATTAGTTGTAATTAGGCTGATACCAGCCCCTGAATGAGGTCAGGTTATACCCTGCCGACTGCCACTCTTGTGCGTCATCGGTGTTAGCAAGGTTAGCAAGAGACTTCGACGCAGTAGCCATTCAGCCAGTTCACGCCAGTGAAAAGGGTGGCATGTGGGCACATACCCAGCAGTGGGTTATGCGGGCTGTCTGATAGGCCAGGTGCAAAAAGGTATTATGCTGAGGGCTGTCAATTTGGGATCCATCTATTCTAAAGGTCCCCTCTCCCAAAGTCACCAAGGTCACAAGTATGGAAAACATCCCTGTCCCTAGTTGTTGTCTGCTTCCACGCTGACTCTTTTGCAGTTGGTTCTGTGTATCCACCGGGGATGGCCTTGTACTTTCACAGCCATGGGAGTGGTTAGCAGTCCTTTCCATCTCGGTCCCAGCTTCTTTCATTCCCAGTCCTTTATTAGGACGAAATCCTCTGGCTCGGCAGCAAGGTTGTCTCCTTCAGGCAAATCGTTGCTTTCTCTGTAAGCCTGGCGTACCTGTGAATGCAAACTTTGGAGAGTTTTGGTTAGCCCCTACAGATACACCCCTACCTCCTCTCCCAGGTGTTCATATCTAGTCTCTCGGGGGCGAGTCGGACTATCTATGGGGTCCTCATGAGCTTCCCAGCAGGAGACAGATCGATCTTGCTAGAAGGGGTAACCGTCATGTGGAATGGCCTAGATGAAGGACCTTCAACTAACTTAGCTTGTTTTTTAGGATACCGTTTGCCCGTTCGACCACTCCAGCCACCTTTGGATGGTGGATACAGTGGAATTGTTGTTTCATAGCTAGTTCCTTGCAAGTCCTGTGGTTAATTTTGGCCACAAAGTGCGGCCCATTATCTGAGCTAATAGTCTCCAGGAGTCCATGTCAGGGAATTATATCCCTCAGCAGCATTTTCACTACCGTTGCAGCCGCGTTGTCTGTCTCTGGGATTGCCTCAATCCATCTGCTGAAGACATCTACTATTACCAAGCAATACTTATAACATTGTACTCTGGGTAGTTCTATAAAATCTAATTGTAAACAATTAAAAGGCCCACCAGACAAGGGGATAGTCCCGGAACTTAGAGTCACCCTCTTTCCTGCATTTGTCCTTTTACAGATCAAACATGCTTGTGCTTATTTCTCAGCTGTCTTCTGGAAGTCAGGGTGCCACCAGGTCTGTAACAAAGTGCTGACCATTCCCTCTTTGTCTAGGTATGTACAGTTATGTACATAGTCTACTAGGATTGGTAAAAGCAAGGAAGGAACACAGACCTGTCCCACAGGGGTCATCCATAGTTTGGTATGGACATCAATGGTGCACCTCATCTGTATTCCTCTGCAGGGGCATCTCTCACCCAGATCTGGCATACCTGTCCTCATACTTTTTGTAACCAGGTGTTGCTGTGAGCCCAAAGGAACTAGGAGAGTGGAGTGTAATGCTGCCTGTTTGGCGGTGGCATCTACTTGCGCGTTGCCCTTCGAGACTCTGTCAGTTGCACCAGTGTGGGCTGACCATTTGACCACTGCTAGGCTGGAAGGTAACTGTAGGGCCTGTAAGAGGTCATGTACAAAAACAGCGTTACTAATGAGTTGCCCTGTGGAGGTTAAAAATCTCCTATGTTCCCATAGGGTGCCATAGTCGTGGGTGACGCCAAAAGCATAGGGAGAGTCTGTGTAAATATTGGCTGAACTCCCCTCTGCCAGGATGCAAGCCTGACTGAGGGCAAACAATTCTGCCTTTTGTGCTGATAGTGGGGTTTCAAAGCCTGTGCATTCAACCACCTCATCATCTGTGGCAATTGCATATCCGGAGCATTGCTGACTTGTAGGTGAAATGTAGGAACTGCATGCTTAAGGGGCAGGTCAGCTAAATCACCTTAGGCAGAGGTGAGTAGGTGTTTCTGTAGCAGGCAGTCGTGTTCGGGAGATGAGAGATGCTGTGGGGATTCCATCAGGAAGGTGGCCGCATTTAGGGTGGTGCAATGAGTTAAGATCAGTAGTGGGTTGTTGAGTAGGGCTGCTTTGTATTTGTTCTGGCCTGTGCCTGTGTTAAATGTTGAGTCTGCCAGGAGGTGAGAAGGTTGACAGTGGAGTTTGTGGTTAAAACCCCCACCGGCTGGTGGAGGGTGATGGTTGAGGCAGCTGATAAAAGGACATGTCTAGTAGGAAGTACCTGTGAGCAGGGCAGGAGGCCGGCTGCTACCGGTCCAGTTTGGTTGAACAATATGCCACCGGTAGCTTGCTGTCTCCATGAGTTTGGGTGGCACATTCATCCTTAATGGTGACATACAGTTGGAACGGTCGATCATACAGGGGTCGGCCTAGGGCTAGGGCTTGTAGAAGGCTATTTTTCAATTTGGTAAATGCCGTCAGCTGCTCAGTTGTAAGGGTGAAGTCAGGGGGGGCATTGGTTGATACCAGTAGTCGAGTGTGAAGGGTGACATTCGGAATCCATTGCCTACAGAAATTTAGAAGGCCGAGGAAGGCTCACATTTGTAGATGGTGGAGTTTCTGCAATGGGCCGAATGCATTCCTCCGTCAATTTCCGTTCCCCTGCGGAGAGAAGCCCCAAAAAATGTCATCTCCTTTTGACAGCGCTGGACCTTATGGGGTGGAACCACATACCCAAGGGAGTGTAAAAGGTTCAGTAGTACTGTGGTATTAGTCTCGCAGTTAGACAGGCTGTTACTGGTGACGAGCAGATCATCTACATATTGGACAACTGTAGATCCTTGCGGAAGTTTCAGGGTCTGTAACTGATTGTGGAGGGTTTGGGAGAATAGAGTCCATGAGTGGACAAACCCCTGGGGCAGGCAGGTCCAAGTATATTGCTGGCCCTGGTAGGTAAAGGTGAATAAATATTGAGAGTCAGGGTGCAGCGGGACGGAAAAGAGGGCATGATGTATGTCAATGATGGTAAAGATACAGGCATCAGCAGGTATGCAGCTTAATATGGTAGCCGGATTTGGGATGAGGGGGTGTAACGGTGCCATGATCTCATTGATCTTCCTCAGATCCTGCACCAGCCTCCAGTCCCGTTGGCCTGGCTTGGGCTCTGGGAAGATTGGGGTGTTGCAAGATGATTCGCACAGGACCAGAATACCTTATGCCAGGAAAGAGTCAATGAGGGTCTGGATTCCCTGCTCTGCCTCTGGTTTAATAGGATACTGTGGGATTGAAGGCAGGCTTTGGTTCACCTTTAGTTGTATTTGTACGGGAGAGCAAGGGGTGCAGCCGACTTCATGGTTAAAGGCAGCCCACAGCTGGGGTTTAACGTCCCTGGCTGGGTTCACAGAGGATACATGGTGGGTCAGGATGTTAACATTCTGCTGTGGGAATTCCCAGTATTTCAAACGGCCTTCTGTGAAGTGTTGCCATGGTCCCCTGGTGTCGGAAGCGAGTTGTGTCAGGGTGTAGGCAAGGTGGCCCATATCTTTAGGTTTAAATTGTTGTTTCGGGTGATGTGTGGGACTATCAACCCCGTTTGCCACCACAGGTAGTGTGGGATTTGAACAAGATAGGCAGAGCCTTCCTTACCTTCAACCTCATCGATAACTGAAACAGAGATTTCCATGCCCTCTAAAGGCTTGTAATACCGACTTTGTTCTATGGAGCATCTGGTAGAGTCATAGCAAACCATCACATGGGGGTCCGGATTGTTCAATGCTGAGCCCCAACCACTGGGGGACAGCAAACTGGGGGAATTGCGCCTGGCCGTGCAGTCTCACTGTAATGTCCTCATCCGTATGGGTGATCTCGATTCCTCGGGGACAAAGGCAGATCCTTGCCTGCCAGGTTCCATCCAATCTTAACTATTAATGTGAAGGAAATAGAGCAGGCTCGTCCGCAGAACTCAGCTTCCAGCAGAATAGTTTTAGGATATACGTTGCCTGTCCCTTCAAACCCGACAAGTGCCATTGTCCTGCCTAATAGCTGAAATCCCTTATCCCTAAGAGTTTCCTGATTGGGGATGAAATTGGTTGACCCCGCCCCCCCTTATCTATCATAAATAGGATTGGCATTCCAGCTATCGGCAGAGTAATGTTGGGTTCCTGCTGAGGGGACATGCTGATAACTGGGAGGTTACTTTTTGGGAATCAGGCGAACGTATTGTTAGAGGTGAAACAAGTCTAGGGTGGCAGGTTCGGGCCTGGATAGTCGAGTACTGGGTGAAGGGGACATTCAGCCTTCCAGTGACCTGGCCTCCCACAGTTGAAACACTGGTCTGGCTGCCTCACTGGGAATCAGCCCTGACTCCCTCTTATCGGGGGTGCCCCCCATCTAAGGTCCCCACGGGGAGAGGTGGTTTGGTGGGTGTCACTGGACCAGCATCTGGGGGAAGGTTTGTGCCCAGGGGGTATCCCGGTTCCACTGGAATTCGTTACTGCTGACTGGGGGTGCGCAGTGCTCGGCGGGGGGTGGGGGGGTGCGGGCAGCTGAACAAACTCTGTTTTTGGGTGGGATTTGGGGCATGGCTTGGGGTCGTTCTGGACTTCGCAATAATACATAAGGGCTCTTCTCATCTGGGACCTGGTGTTTTCAGACCAGTCCATGTTGTTCATGCGTATCATGTCAGCAAGACTTGAGGGGCATATTGTAGAATCATTGAGTTAAACAATGGTGAGTCCTTCCCGGAGTTGAAAACTTGATCCCCATAGCAGACAACAAATCTCTCCCAGAAGTCTCCCCAGGACCCTTCCAACCTAGGTCTGCAGTCTAGGGCCTTGCTAATGTTAACAGGCTGTTGCAGGGCACGGTCTGACAACGGGCCAATTTGATTCACTTGAGTATCGTCTTTCAATCTGTCATTTAAATCCTCGTAGGTGAGGACCAGGCCCTTCCCATCACTCTTACCTATCTGCTCCTGCCATTTAGTTACTTCTTCTGGTGACAGAGTCATGCAGCAAGGGCCAGATCCCAGGGTGTTGCATTGTCCATTTGAATGGTGCACCAGACGTACTGAGCGAATTGGGCAGGCTTATTCTTTATGGTCTGGCACCTGATTCGTAATCATGATCATCTCTTGTGGTTTTCACGGCTCATAAACTCTGGTAGTCGGTGGCTCATCTTCCTCATCTGCTTTGGGGTTTGGCAACAGTTTTGGGAGTGACATGGAGATGGTGACTGCAGGGTGCAGAGATTGCAGGGTGTCACAGATTTCCAGGTGCGCATTTTAACCTGGTCGGCTATGCAAGATCTCTCGGGACTCAGGTACAGCGGCAGAGAGGGGGGGTCAGGCGTCTTTCAACCAGTGGTCTCGGCACACTGGGATAGCATCCCCATTCCTCCTCTATCCCCCTGTCATTCCCTCCCTCCTCAAACGGGGTCAGTATGACAGACCTGAGCTCGGGATCCCGAGAAGTGCTCACGTACTCCTTGCAGTGCTACCGCTTTAACCCCTCCAGTTTATCTTCCCCAGCTTTAGCCTCTTTGCGCTGTTTGCCCTGTTCCCTTTTTCACCTACCATCCATCCAATCACATTCTGCCTTTAGCGCTTCCCAGCCCTTCGGAGTCCCATCTGCTGTTAGTACTTCTATCTCCCTGTCGCAGGCATTACTTCTCCAGCTGGCTAACAAAGTGTCCTGCCATTTGTTATCGGCTCTCTCCTTCCATTCCTTAATGATGGATTTCCACCTTTTACCTCAGTTTCTCTTCTAGATTAAGTTCACCGCTTGCTCACAGGCACCCATATCCCAAGTTCTCCCTAGAGGCCAAATCTTGTGCAATAGTCATTTGTTCAGAGCTGAACTTAATTTTCAGATGTCTTTTTCCTGATCAGGTAAGTATTCGTTATACTTTGAAGGGGTGGGGCCCTTAAGGCTACATCAAGTGATTGTCCCATTTTACTATTCTGCTCTACTATAAACAAATTTCCACCAGCCATATTAGTACTGCAGGATGAGACATTCACTGAGCCTGGTCTCTTAGCTATAAATCAATTTTCAACAGCCACATTCAAAAGAGGCAGCTCCCAAACCAAAATTTGACATTGGCTACTCTATATTATGCGATATAGAGTAGCCTATATCGCATAATATATTGTACTCAATATTGCATAATATAGAGTAGCCAATCTCACCCCACAGTAATTTAGAGCAACTGGACAACTTTCCTACTTTACAAGCTGAGTCCAGGTGGTTTGTGCGGCCTCGTCAAGGAGGTCAGATCGTCTGGCTGAACACAAGGAGCAGTCTGAGGTATAACACCCCAGGGCGCCCTTACTGCTCGGTTCTGCCCAATTCAGATTTTCGTGCCACTTGCTCAGCCCCGCGAGACATTCTCTATGTTGATGTCCGAGTCGCTGCACCAAATGTTGATGTCTGCTTTGTTCCACAAATCCGGTTAACACAAGTTTTCTGTACAACAGCAGCAGCTTTATTATCGGACAGCTGGCGAGAGATTCAAAGCGTCTCCAAAGTAGCCCTGTATCTACTTATAGTGACATTTCTTCATGAGTCTCTGCCCTATATACAGAGAGACAGTATACTTTGTAGGAATTAAACAAAGGTTTATCAGTCACATGGGCAATTGCCATCACATAGTTTAAAGAAGGTAATTATGAATTTACAAAGCTTGATGAATGTCAATGTCCTGTGATAACTTGTGAATGGATTACAGAAACTGACTATCGTATTCTTCATGATTAAGCATTAATGGGAAGAGACTAAGTCAGAAGAGTCCTTCCTTCAATAAATGGGGGATTCACATACTATGCTAATATGAGGGGAAGTAAATGGGGGATTCACATACCAATGCTAATATGGAGGGGAAGTAAGACAATGGGAGCAAGAGGCAGTTTATCAGGGTTGTGGCCAAGGCTATCAGTCTTGTCTGGAAAGGGCAAATTCCTCTGTCTGGGGTTATAGGGGCATCCACATGTGTGGCTCCACTAGGCTCCATTTCTAAGGTACAGTCAGCCTCCCCCCTACTGAGATGTTCTGTCTGTATTGTAAGAGTCCAGGCTTTCAGTTGAAACTGCAGTATGTCCTTTGGCAGTGGAATGTTTAACCCTTGAATGCCCAATGTGTCCTGAAAGAGAAGCAAAGCATGGAATTGACTCCCCGTGGCATTAAACATCCTCAAATTGATTGCTTCATTTTAGTCTTTTCTGACCACTTCATGGTCAGGCCGTTTAAAGTTTCCAACTCCTATTTCTAGAACCAGGGTTAGAACCTGCCAGGCCTCTAAACCCGGATTAACATTCCATATGGGGTTCCTATTCCTTTAAAGAAAATGTGGGAGAGGGTTAGGGCATATGCATTACGTCTGTTCAAAACTATTAAGATAGTAGCCAAAGATAACAGAAACAACCTTGATCTCTCCGCAAGACAACCATGACAACACAGAACATAATCAAAATCTATTTCATTTGGATTATCATCATCACTGGAAACAACATGCAAGAAACACTGAGTAGACCAGGATATACGTACCCAGGATACTTACGGTTCGGCCCACTAGATGCAAGTGAATGTGAGGATGGCGTGTTGTGGATACACCCTAATTAAAGTGTAATGTTCAGATGCAACAACCAGCGGGCAGTACATAAGAAAACAAATGGGAGCTCAGATGATTCCTCCCTGAGCATAGAAATCACGGGCGAGTTGTGGGGATTCTAAGACAATGGGTGCCCCAAGATGGGATACTTAGCAAACGGCTTAGAATCGGGGTTGGAGTTCGGACAGCAGTGCCCCAGGAAACCCATAGAAGGGAAGTTTGTGACGACTTGGTGGGAGGATTTCTGGGACTGGGACTCCAATATACAAATCCAACCCTGGGTCCGTCTTGTGTCACATCTGGCTCTGTTGTTAATCCTGGTTACCCTGGTAAACCTCACCATCCTGGAAAAGCAAACTATCACAAAGATTGAACCGAGACACCTCACGGTCTCCACAAGCTTATTAAATGCTCCAGTGACATTGTAAATAATTGTTTAGCCTAGGAAATATTTATTTAGCATGTTATTTGCAAAAATGTCCTATCCTGTTGTTTATTTAAATGTTTTCTGGATTATTGGTTCATTTGTAGTCAGCAACCCTTGATCACTGTTTGCTCCGGTTTTATGATAATTGTTTGATTTTTCATTAAGAATTTTTTTTGTGTTTGCTTGTTTTCTCCAATGTCTTATTTATTTTTAATCTCCCTTGTTTGCTTGATTAGCCATTAAGTCTGAATTTTTGATATTCCATTTAGATACAGTTTGATGATGTTTGCTTGATCTTAGTTAAGTGTGATTTTCCCATTTGCTATCTGTAAGAGTTTAACTGTTTAAGTGTATGTTGTGTTTTGCTTGAACCTGCATGATCATGTAGTCACCGTACGGAAATTGATCTGTGGATCATGTTATCCATCATGCCTTGCGATCAGGATCAAAAGGAGGGACTGTGGATGCGCCAGCCACTCAAAATGATGGATTTATGAAAGTGGACAATAAATGAGGCATGCTGGGAAACTGAGACAAGCCTTGGCCAAAAGTGACAGTGCTCAATGACTCTGGAATAACATGCTGTATGAAGGAACAGCGCTCCGAAAGCGAGTACTTACAAATAATTCTGTTGGAATATAACCTGGTGTTGTGTGATTTTTAAACTTTGTCCACCCCAGTCCAACATCGGCACGTCCACATCAATCTATTGGAGGACATTAAAGACCCTCCCAATAGGGCTGAAACAATTACCAAGTACGAGAATTGCCACAACACCACCCTCGGGAGCGGTAACGTGGGATCAACCACCAAGTTGCGAAGACACCCCTGAGACTATCTGGAGAAGACCAGATGACTATCATCATGTGGATCAAGGCCAAGATCTTGTGTGGTGGTATATGATCACCCAGAGTTAAGTTAAAGCACAAAATAACTAATTAGATTTATAGTGTAAATTGTTAGTTTGTAATGTATTTTGTTGTTATAATATTAATTGTGTTAACTATGTATTATTGTTTATTACTATTAAGAGTCAACTCGCAGTTTCTTTGCTAGATATAAGAGTTATAACACACTGTGTGGCAAGTGGAACAGACATGACCAAAATGGTGGGTTGTGTGCAGTTTGGTCACAATCAGCAAGCACTTGTGAGTTTAATGTTTTCATAATAAGTTTCCAAAACACCATTCATAAAAGCTCACGGTAACCTCCGTAGTGCCGAGACTAATTTATAACCCTCAACCAATATAACTAAAGCAGATTATTTGATTATTATGTTATTGCTATTTATGGGACAGTAAAGCGCAAAGATTAGTTGTCACCTTTCCTATTTTATCACAGAGGCTACATTTCACAAACTCTCATTGTCTCTAAGATGCTTTAATGCATTTTTTCGATATCTTTAATATAAATTGCACCAGTAAAAGTCATCATGGTGCATTGAGGGACATTGACCATTATTAAAAGCATGTCAAATTACTTCAAAATAATAACTCAGATCATTTATCTGAATGAATATGGATTCCATGGATTAGGTGGTTTCTTGATGAAAGGCTATAAAGCATTAATGATGATGATAAACAGAACTTTTGGCCCAGTTGGGTTTGACATGGGCTGTCTCACTCTTGATTCAGCCCCATCATCGAATTTTAAAATTTGTTTCTTACTCATGTATTTGCAGCAAACTTTGTTTTAACCTTATTAATTGGCACTCTCGATAAACCAAAAACATTATATACTGCGTATACCGTGAGGTTTACTATGTATTATTCTGTCCAGTTATAATAGTTTATTACTTTATTCACACAACATAAATATACTGGTTGTTCAAATAAATGGCTAAATTAAATATCAACAGTTGAATCAAATACCACAATCTACAGCAATGTACCAAGTAGTCCATTGAGAATGCGAGTGAGAAGGCTCTCTGACGATAAGTTTTATTTCAGACAAAGTTACATTATTATTTACGCTCTAAATGAAGTATAAACGGTGATTTGTATACTTGCTGTATTATGTCTCTATTATTTAGCGTGTACTTTTACATTGTTCATGTGGACCTCTTGATCGACCAGAATAGTTGAGGAACTGGCACACTCCTGATGCCAATGGATGCCAGTTCATAAAAGGTTCGCTGTACTTAATTTCCCTGAAATGTAACAATGTGTTAAGCCTCAATAAGTACTTACGGAAGAGTGTTCAATTTGTGAACTATTCTTTTGGATAAAAAAATGTTTTTCCTGAATCCCCACTGGATTGTTCATGGCTGTTATTACCATAGTCAGTAATTTTGGTCTCTGCAGCACTGGGTGTCAAGTGTGTTTTACTGCTGAATGTATCAATGACATATTGGGTGGGCTTTAATGTGACTTTTATGATGGATGAGAACATCCTTAATTCCTTTCCCCCAGTAAATTACAGCAGTGATAGGGATTGGCATTGGGTGACCTAATCCAGACCCTTTGAGCAGTAAATAATTCTGACCTAGAGTCTGCTGGATGGTGGTGGGCGAAAAGGAATTGCACGTAGAAATTATTCTTGAAGGAATACAAAATCTCTCCATCTCAGTGTTAAATGGAGGAGTCCTATTATTTTATACTGTGCATCATCATCCTCACAAGGGGAATCCTTCCCTCTGTTTTTTCACAGTCAACTCACTTTTCATTCTGTGAATCCCAAACGACATATGCAGTTCTCTTCAACATCCAGTTGACACCCTCCAAAACTGTCAAAATCAGTTTTGCTGCTTTGAGATTGCCACTTAGTCATCTTCATATTAACCATTTATTTCTATGAGCCTTTCTGCCCTAAAACCCATTGCTGCCAGTTGCACTAATTTCCACCTGACATTCAGATCAAGCAACAGGCAGACTGTAGCCACCTGTAGGAGTTCGCTGTCAGGTTGTGAACTCTCCTGGACATAGAGTGGAGCAGAAAATTCATGACATGAGCACCAAAATGCCTCAGGGTATGAGGGCATGGCACTTCCATGGAGAGATGGTGGCATAACAATAATGTTGCAGTCTACAAACACAAACTGTGCTCTGGTGACTTGGCCTCCTAATCACTCTGTGGCAACTAGTGGAATTGAAATTCAATGAACTAATCTGGGATATGAATCTTGTTTTAGTCATGGTGACCATGAAACTATCAGTAATTGCTATAAAAGCCCATCTTGTTCACCAATGCCCTTGAGGAAAGGAAATCTGCATTGCTCTCTGGTCTGACCCACTTCATGCACACAACAATTGGAAGACTTCACAGTACTCTGAAATGTTGCAGCACATCACTCAACTCTGAGGCATATAAGGATGGACAACAGGTATTGGTGATACATTTTATTTAGTTTTCGATGGTTCAGTAGGAAATAAAATGCCTATTTTTTTCACTCATGGAAACCTTGTGATTAGTCTTTTTCAATTGGACTATTTAATTATGTTTAATTTGAAGTGTAATAATTGTGGAATGAAGAAATAAAGGAAAGTGAGCAAATGGGAGAGGTTTAAAAAGAGGGAGCCAAATCCCACTCCTCATGTGATCATAACAAGGGTAATTGGCAAGTGTGCCTTGCTGAGGTCAACAGAAGCTTCCACAAGAGAAATCACAGCTTTCCCTGGGCAGTTCTCTGTTCCAATATTCTTTTAAAATTTCTCAAACTCCCATTCCTTGCCTCACTCACTTGCCAGTGAGCCATTCTTCAGAGCTGGACAGTGGTTAATGTTTTTTGCCCTTCTCAGGTGACCAATGACATGCAGATAATGTTAAATATCTGAGCCTCAAACATAGGTCTTTAAATATGTTTCTTCATTTGCTTCAGACACGTCAGGGATATAATGTTTTGCAATAGTAACAACCTTCTACTTAGACTGCAATTCCATATCATTTTAATGTATCAGGAACAGGAGGGATCAGAACAACGATTTATCAATATTTTACTCAGTCTGTGGTGACACAGTGACATAGCTCCCTATATAACTACCTTTCATCTGCTTCTCTTTAGTTACTTCATACCCATCATTGACAATAATTCCCATCAATCTTAAACTGAAAAAGGACCTTTTTGTGATATTTCATCAAAGTTTTTTGCATCAATGCAATATATCCATTTAGTTATTACCCACCATACCTTCTGCACTCCCCTCTTTTGCTGGAATACATTCTTAAAATTGATCAATTTCCAGTCTGTTCCACCTGAAACTCCATTTATGAAACTGTATTTTTCTCTCACATTGGTGCACTGTAATTTTATTCTGATGACTCATGTTCTACTGATTATCTCATTTCCCTTTCCTTTTTTTTCCTGGTTATCTTGACTACTAAACCACTGTAATGAACTGTGAAGGTTAGTGACCACATACAGAGACACCACTATTTCTGTGTGGAATGCTCATGATTGCATGATTCTCCCTATCTGGTATGCCTGGAGACCCTATGACTGTAAGTGAGTGAGCGTGACTTTATTCACATTATCTGTATTTAAGTAACTGTTCTGCATTCATTGCATTTTGATGGAGTAATCATCCCGCTTTTGTTGGATCACATTGATGTCAATTTTTCTGAAGTACTGTTCGCTGATTAAAAGGCTGTACTTACTATAAAATAGACTGTTTCCTGTCAATGCTGGGTAGGTCCCAAGTCATTGGCCACACAAGGGTGCCAATAATCTCTTCACTCATTAATACCCTATTATCACAGCACAGCCAATCAGCACTGAACCCAATGCTAACTCTGAAATACTAAAGCTCAATTTGTTATCCCACTTTCCCTTGGGTTTCTCACGACTGCACTACACGATTGATTTTATCTATAAATACGTTGCTTAGCATTGGACCTGTCCTTGTGCAGATGATTATTTTCCCATTTGGCAAAGTGCAATGCTTAGTAACTCGAGGATTTTTTTTAGTCTGCATTTGGATGCAGAAAACGTTCTAGCATAATTTCTGCTCCTCCCCATATTTTACACCTGGAAAAAAATAAGTCCCAGTTGTTTCTGCCAATATCTATCCTTGTGCCTTTGATCAACATGCAATTTATTTGTCTGGAGATGTTCCTGCAGCCTTATTAAACTTTATTAACAGCATTTGCTTTCCAAAACAGAACAAGTTTTGGAAATCAAACAGAACAAGTATAAAATTAAAGTTGGTACCACATGCACTTCAGATGGAATAGAGCAGGAGAAGGCTATTCAACCCCTCCAACTTGCTCTGTCTTTCAATATGTTCATGATTGATCAGCAATTTCAACACCCTTATCCCACCTTTCCCAATATCCCTTTAGCCACAAGAGTTACATCTACCTCCTCCTTGAAAGCACATGATGTTGTGGCCTCAACCAATTTTTATGTCATAGTGAATTCCACAGGCTTATCATGCTCTAGGTGAAGACATTTTTCCTAATCTCACTCCTAAAAAAAGGTTTACCCATTATCCTTAAATTATGACCATTGGCTTTGGATTCCCTCACCATCCGGAATGTCCTTCCTGCATCTAACCTGTCCAGTCCTATTAGAATTTTATAGGTTTCTATGAGATCCCCTCCCACCCAGTGAAAAAATCCTAACCAGCTCAATCTCTCCTCATAAGTCAGTCCTGCCTTCCCAGGATAGACTTGGTAAACCTTCAGTGTACTTGCTCTGTAGCAATAACACAACTTTGATAAGGAGACCAAAACTTCACATAATATTCCAGGTGTGGTCTCATGAATGCCTGATATATTTGCAACAATACATCCTTGTTCTGTTTGCCAATCTTCTCAAAGTGAAGGCCAAAGCCTACCTTCTTTACTGCCTGCTACGTATTTACTTTCAGTGACTCCTGCATGAGGACACACAAGTCTCATTGAGCCTTTCTCAACTTTCAGCCATTCAAAAAAATAATCTGCCATCCTATTTTTGTGACCAATGTGGGTAACCTCACATTTATGCACATTATGCTGCATCTGCTGTGCATTTGCTCACTTACGCAGCATGTCCAAATCATACTGTAACATCTCTGCATCCTCCTCACAGGTCACCTATGTGTCATCTACAAATTTTGAGATATTAGCTTTTGATTCTCATTTAAATCATTTACACATATTGTGAAAAGCGAGGGTCCTAATACCAATTCTTGTGGTACTTCACTCATCACTGCCTGCCATTCAGAAAAAGAGATTCATTCATTTCTCCTCTTTTTTTCTTGTCAGCTAATCAATTTTCTATCCATATCAGTACACTACCCCAAATCCATGTGTTTTAATTTGACAAATTAATCACTAATGAGTGTTTTTATTTGAAAGTCTTCTGAAATAATAAACCACATCCACTGGCTCCCCCCGATCAACTCTACTAATTACATCCCAAGCTGACATATCACTGGAAGCAATGGGAACTAACTGAAGGCAAACAGGCAAGTATGCCTGCTATCCCTATATCAAAATCAATATTGTGGAGTTGAGGCTGATTATTATTGAAAAGGCCATTATTGAGGCTTTTGCTAGCAGTGGAGTTGATATTATCATAGGTGACTGTATGCTCATATCTAATTCTCATTCTTTTAAACATGCCCAAGAAATACAAATGATTAAGCAGTGGTGATGTACCCACAAGAGAGTGGCAATAAAGACAAAGCATTGTGCTTAATTTCACAAACAAAGCTAGAACGTCAAACACTGATACTTTGCATGTCTGAGAAATGGATTAGAGGCTGTAACTACTTACAGTGAGATACCAGATAACACTGCTCTGTGGCCAGGGTAGAATGCAAAGTGTGGGTAGCCAGAGGATTAAGTTCTATATAGGTTTTGCTGTACAGAAATCATGAGGATGGTACAGCCTGTAGAAGAATGATGATTGGTATATGCAACAAGATGCACTGGGGAGTCTGCAAGAAAATCTGCATTTGATGACACGGTGCATGTCAAAGTTCAGCACCAACCCGCAACAGGATCTTATGCAGAATGTGTAGTCCACCTTATTCATTATAGATTTGGTGGTCAATTCCATCTGCATGCATAGATCTAACAATAATGGCCTTGTTTAGTTGAATAGCCTAAATCACTGCAGCTGCTGGTTGGAGTGCAAAGGAAAATTATTATGGTTGTTGGAGATCAGTCATCTCAGCACCAGACACAACATTATTCAGCTGCTTTATCAATGACCTTCCCTCTGTCGTAAGGTCAGAAGTGGATTTTTGCTGATGATTGCAAAATATTCTACATCATTCCATAACTCATCAGATACTGAAGTCCAAGTGGGAAATCTTAACTATTACCATCAACTTTCAATGGCACTATCATTGCCATTCCTGAAGAAGGGCTTATGCCCGAAATGTCGATTCTCCTGCTCCTTGGATGCTGCCTGACCTGCTGCGCTTTTCCAGCAACACATTTTTCAGCTCTGATCTCCAGTATCTGCAGTCTTCACTTTCTCCATGGCACTATCACTGCTGACTCCACTGTCAACATCCTGAGATTTCCATTGACCAGAAACTGACCAACCATATAAATAATGTGGCTTTAAGAGCAGGCCAGAGGCTAGAAATCATGCAGCCACTGGCATGGTGGCTCAGTGATTAGCACTGCTGCCTCACAGTGCCAGGGGCCTGGGTTTGACTCCACCCTTGGGTGACTGTGTGGAGTTTGCACATTCTCCCCGTGTCTGCATGGGTTTCCTCCAGGTGCTCCAGTTACCTTTTACAATCCAAAAATGTGCAGATTAGATGGATGCGCCATGCTAAATTGCCCGTAGTGTTCAGGGATGTGCAAGCTAGGTGGATTAGCTGGATGCTGTTCAGAGGGTTGGTGTGGACTCAATGTGCCAAATAACCTGCTTCCACACTGTAGAGATTCTATGCTCTAAGTAACTCCATTCCTGAGTTCCCAAAACCTGTACAACATCTGCAAGATGCAAGTTAGGAATGTGATAGACTATTCTCCACATGTCTGGACGAGCAAAGCTCTAACAACAATGAAGAAGCTTAACAATGTACTCTTCTTGATTAGCACCACACCAAAGTATATTCAATCCCTCCACCACTGACACTCAGTTCCAGTGATATGTACCATCTATAAGATGCACTATAGAAATTCATCAGCGCTCCTTTGGCAACATTGATGTGGTAATATATTGTGATATATTCATGATGTAATCTGCCACTATCATGTTGTGATAGCTTCTCTATCATAAGGATGAGACATGTGTCATGTAGTATTGAATATTTCAATGAAACTCTATTGCAACTTCTAGTGTTTACTTACGTACACTTCAATCACAAGCTCATGGGTGTATGTTCTCAAGCAATTCATGGTGTGCTACCTTTTTTCCCTCGATATGTCATGCTGCAAGAGGACAGAGCTCAATAAGATGGAGACTGAGATTTATATACCATTAAGGCATATGCCATATGGCAATTATATCGTGAACATATCTTGAAAGTATAAAGCACATCTGCCGAGGGACATAACACATTTTGTACAACTATGACCAGAAGGTTAATAGTATCTCAGAACACCCACACTTACAATTTTCCCTCCAAGCCACTCACAATCCTGACTTGGGAGTATCCCATAGATCCTTTGTTTTCATAGAACATAGAACATTAGAGTGCAGTACAGACCCTTCGGCCCTCGATGTTGCACCGGCCTATGAAAGCAATCTGAAGTCCATCTAACCTACACTATTCCATTCTCATCCACATGCCTATCCAATGACCATTTAAATGCCCTTAAAGTTGGCAAGTCTACTACTGTTGCAGGCAGTGCGTTCCATGCCCCGACTACTCTCTGAGTAAAGAAACTACCTCTGACATCTGTCCTATATCTATCACCCCTCACTTTAAAGCTATGTCTCCTCATGCTAGCCATCACCATACGAGGAAAAAGGCTCTCACTGTCCAACCTATCTAACCCTCTGATTATCTTCTATGTCTCAATTAAGTTGCGTCTCAACCTTCTTCTCTTGAACAAAAACAGTCTCAAGCCCCTCAGTTTTTCCTCATAAGAGCTTCCCTCCATGCCAGGCAACATCCTAGTAAATCTCCTCTGAACCCTTTTCAAAGCTTCCACACCCTTCCTATAATTCACTGAGTTAAAATCCTCACACATTCTCCCTAACAGCATTGTGGGTCTACCTACAGCAAATCATCTGCAATGGATCCATCACCTTTTTAAGGACAATTAGGGAGAGCAATAAGTTCTGGTCCAGCTAACAAAGCTCACATCCAAGATATTTGGGAGCTTGAGTACTTTTTAAATTGTTCCATGGTTAGCTCCTTTTCACATTTAATCATAGAATCCCTGCAGTGTGGAAATAGGCCATTCCGCCCAACAAGTCCACACCAAGTCTCCAAAGAGAATCCCATCCAGATTCACTGTGCTCCCCTCCCCCCCGTCCCCCATCCCTGTAGCCCTGCATTTCCCATGGTTAATCTACCTACCCTGCACATCTAGCATGGCCAATCCACCTAACCTGCACATCTTTAGACTGTGGGAGGAAACCAGAGCACCTGGAGGAAATCCACGCAGATATAGCGAGAATGTGCAAACTCCACACAGACAGTCACCCGAGACTGGAACTGAACTGGGTGTCTGGCATTGTGAGGCTGCACTGAGCCATCATGCCTCCCCTAGTCTGGTCTGGACCATTATGTTGGACTTTGAGTTTTTACAAGGATGTGGATTTCTTGCATATTTTAGCGCAATATTTTCTTGTGAAAATTAGCTTGCATCAGTTGTGAAATGCTGTGTACTGTTCTGATAAATAAGACAATCCATATCTCTAACATGGATTATATAATTTATTATCTCTCATTGACAGTTGCGTAGTTGTTGCAGAGTGAAGCACCTGCAGACACTGCTGGCCTACTACACAAGCTTTGAATTTGCATCCTATTTCTAGCAGTGCATTGTTAGTGTAGTTGTTAGGTTATCTTGCAGTGTCTTTCAGAAAGATTTGATAAATGTAGAAACAATAACTATTTTCATCAGCCTTTCAGCTAAGTTAGCTCTATGTTGGCATCTATGAACTGATCAATATTTTCATGTGGCTGTGGGCAGTATGGCATTGTGATGAAGGTTCATGACATGCTATTATTATTATTATTATTATTATTATTATTATTACTTGAAAACGTTGGTTTTAAAGTGGACAGAACCATGTATTTCTGTATGTTTGATTTGTACTTCTATATTGTATGTATGAACTGCCCGCTTATGGTTTAGATGCAAATTTGTTTACCTAATAACATCCATAATTCTGAAAACACACAAAACTACATATTGCTAGCGCAAATTTTTCTGTAGGAGGGCATTCAACTCATCTCACCTGTGCCAGTTCTTTGAAAGAAAAATACAATTTGTCCATTTTCAGCTATAGATTTTCTCTCCTTCAGCTATGTAACCATTTCCTTTTGAACGTTATCAGTTAATCTGCTTTCAACCCTGTCAGGCAGTGAATTCTAAATTATAATAACCTGCTTTCTTTAAAAAAAAGTCTTCCCATTTTCTCTTTTGCCAATTGGTCTAAGTTTGAAACCTCTTTTTCTTTACTTTGTGGAAAGTTTCTACTTGTTTAATCTATCAAACCCTTTCATGAATTTGAATAATTCCATTCAACATAAGAATGTGTGAAAATTATACAAAAAAAATCCTTACCTTTGATTGTTTGGTTACAGTATAACTTGGACAACAACATTCTGGCAATTCTAAATGGCATCTCATCACAGATGAACAGTTGTAGACTAAATAAGGAATAGGAATAGGAAATGAAATGTTGATTCTATTTTTGCTTGATTAATAAAATGCCACTTACTTGTATGTGTTTGAATTCTGCGGTCAATTTAATCTCAGATCGGTCAAATATTCACAGGATGTTTTGTTCACCAGTGTCCTGTTCATAACAAGGCAGTAACAGGAACAAACTAACACAATCAGATTCAGTGTTAACTTTTGATTTTGTTGCAGTCTGTACTGATTTTCAGATGATTTTCTTCCTGGCAAACAATTCCTATCATTGATTTGACTCATAGATCAGACCCTGGGTTATAGTTGCATGATCTGCCTGATAATCATATTGCACACTTTACAAAAGTACACCACTCCTCTGTCCCAACCACATAACAAACAGTCTTTGAAACATTTCGTTAAGACAGGTAGGTTAGAGTTGCACCATTTAAGGCACTTATTGGAGTTGGACTTACAATTGTGAAGCAATTGCTCAGAACACAGATAAACAGACCTATATTATCACTGATCTAGCAATGCCTAATACCAATATAAACATAACATTTGAATAGAAAGCTGTTCCATCTCGAACCCTTATTAAGAGAACATATTTTCACTGAGGTTGTTAGCAGTTGAGCGCTATAGCCAGTTGGCAGGGATCCAAATTTTGCACTTCAAAGCGCATATTCTAATGGTATCCATCACAGCATGCACTCCAGGAGACTTTCTTGTCAATGTTTGCATTCTGCACAGCACATTAACTGACTGAATATATAAGTGGAAGTTGTAGTGTTCCTCGTCGGCATAAAAATACTGCTTCATCTGGAAATTGAGCTATGGTCAGTTCTTCTACAATGCAATGGTTGTGTTCTTGTACAACCCCACGTTATAGAACAATCGAGCTTTAGAAGCAGCACTTAAAGCGTTGGCGCTGTAATCACGGTACAGCCAGCACACGTTTTAAAAGTTTGTACTGTAAAAACAGTGCCCTCAATTCATCAATCATGTTACGGTGAATTCACGTTAACAAAACACGCATTGTAACAGAATGACCTGTATTTTAATAATCTGGTCTGTATTATAGAGAATTTCACAATTCTGTCACATAATAGTATTTCTTATCAATCCTAAACAATAACAGCAATTTTCAACATGCCAGTTTTTTTCTTGTCTGCCTGCTTTGTTTTGAACAGAAAAGAATGAACATGGAGAATTGTTTTGTAATAATAGCTTTTTTTCTGAAAAGCAATGCACAGTTTAATATTTGTGTGTGCACAGAACTTGATCAAGAGACATTTCTCTCTTCTATTTTCCAATCCTTCATCTAAAATAGAAGCAAAATATTCAGGTACTTCAGATAATAGTGCAGGTACAATGGGGACAAATGGACTTCTTCTGTGCCATAACCATTCTGTGATTCTGTGGAACAAAATTCTGTGATGAAATAATTTGAAAGATCTAATTCATTTTCACAGTCTGCTTAAAAAGTACTGGCACAGATTTACGTTGATTTAAATATCGAAGAACAATCATGTCAGTCTATATATGTGGTACATTGTGCACTAGATTATGCATGATATAGGAGAGATAAAGTTTGAAACTTTCATTTATATACGGGACACTTAGAGTCGTAGAAATGTACAACATGGAAACAGACCCTTCGGTCCAACTCATCAGATATTCCCAACACAATCTAATCCCACCTGCCAGCACCTGGCACATATCCCTCCAAACCCTTCCTATTCATACATCCATCCAGATGCCTGTTAAATGTTGCAATTGTGTTAACCTCCCCCACTTCCTCTGGCAGCTCATTCCATACACGTACCACCCTCTGCATGAAAATGTTGCCCCTTAGGTCTCTTTTATATCTTTCCCCTCTCATCCTGAACCTACGCTCTCTAGTTCTGGTCTCCCCCACCCCAGGGAAACGATCATGTCTATTTACCCCATCCATGCCCCTCATGATTTTATAAACCTCGATAAGATCACCCCTCAGCCACCAGGGAAAACAGCTCCAGCCCTTTCAACCTCTCCCTATAGCTCATCCCTCCAACCCTGGCAACATCCTTGTAAATCTTTTCTGAACCCTTTCAAATTTCACAACATCCTTCCGATAGGAGAGAGACCAGACATGCATGCAATATTCTAAAAGTGACCTAATCAATGGCCTGTAGAGCCGCAGTATGACCTCCCAACTCCAGTACTCAATGCTCTGACCAATAAAGGAAAGCATACCAAATGCCTTCTTCACTATCCTATCTGCCTGCGACTCTACTTTCAAGGAGCTATGAACCTGCACTCGAAGGTTGACAGCAGTGTCCCAGTTAGAAATGTAAATATTTAGAGAACAGAAATGGAAGTCTCCCTGATCTATGAATATTTAAACAGAGCCCTGAACAATTAGCTAACTAATTTTGACACCATACTAAATTTGTGCTTCCTGTAGTGTCAAAACAAATTAATGAGCTACCACTGAATGCATGTTCCTATTTAGGCAACTATATATTTATTTAAATATGCTTAGAAATGTTCAGGCAAAATATTTTCAGTGCATAAATATTATTTCAGTGCATATCACTATCAATCAGAATGAATGGCACTAACCATTTCTTTTAACATATATTTGCCCACAAATATCTAAAAGAGATTCTGCACACAGACTTGCAGTAGTTAGGAATTCATTTTGGCATTGAGAATACAGTGGAAATGAAATTTGGGTAAACAGCGGAAAAAACTTAACCTATCAGACTGAAGATTCTTTTAATGGGATGCAGCTCAAATCGAGACTGTGGCCAGCAAATTCTGATCATTGCATAAATCTTGAACTTCAGCCTGAGGAAATCCTTTCCTGGTGGCCACACAACCATTCATGTTGTATCAACTGCAGCCATTGAGTGTATTGTTAACCTTAATGTCAAATTATAACTGCTTTCCCGGTCTTAGGAATTGTTATTGTTGTCGGTTAAGAATTTGATTATAAAATTATATAAATGTAGTGTGTTTCCATATTCTTTTTAACTGTCCCATAATAAGTTGACAACCCAGGTTTAGAAAAACAAGGATTATGCAGAATAAATGGGCAAAATTGGGACAGAATGATCATAAGATGTTCAGTGTGGGAGAGTCAGCATCACACCTTTAGGCTCTCAGCACATATGCAGAAAGTAGTTTGCACATTTAAATGATATAATCAAAATTTGGACACATAATCCCAAAATTGATGACCTGCTTAATTCTCACCAATCCCTCCCCATCATCAATGTCCGCCTGACAATGCTCCTACAATATATTAATCCTCTATTAGGCTATTGTTATAGCAGATATGTTTCAGAGTAGCAGTGAAAATTATTTGGGTTCAATTTCTGTTAGATAAATTGTTTTGCCATGTAATTGGAGCTATTTTGTTTCATTCAATCTAACTGGGTTAATGGCCTACACTAACATCAGATTCACAGAGCCACGTATTCTCTTCTTAGAGGTCAAGGAGGTAACCAGGCCAATGTTGATAGTGTTATGAAGTCCACAAGACTGGATAATATAAGCTCTAATTTTTCTTGTGAGCCTTTTGCTTTCTACCCATCTCTATGACATATCAAGGTCAAGAGGTTAAACTGTGTCAAAACCATGATCCTAATTACTGCAGCATCAATGCACTTTTTGATGTATATTTACTAATTTTTTTTACATATTATTAAGGCAAGAGAAAACATCCATAAAAGCAACACAAATGCATTGGAGACTCATTAGCATAACATGTACATTTTTTCATTTACCCTTGCTGGGAGCACAGGGGAAATTTTTTTTATTGAAAAGCAAGAATCCTCTAGCAGGCTATTTTAATGGAATCAGCAAGAACACTGTCTTTGATTTGCTTTGTGATTGCATATAAATCATTACTACTTTTGGTTTTCTTTTGCCATTGTGTTAAAGCGTTGTACACTATTTTTGCATAACATAGCAGTTGATCTCCCGTGGCATTTCAAACCGGGAGTCAAGACTGTAAGCCCTTCATGTGAAAGGCAATAAGAATTGAACTTGTGACATTGGAAATAATGTTATTGTGCTGTATTGGAACAATCCCAAATGGAAGTCCTACACTGCCAACCACAGATGGGAGGGTGTAATTACAACACAGCAAGATTACGTAAGCAGTTCTCATTAGACATCAGCATAGGAACGTATACTAAAAGAATTAAAGTCTACGCCAACAGAACAGTTTAAACACATTACAGAGAGAAAGTTTTGTTTCTTAAAATTAGATTATGATTGTGACATTTCGCTATCACAACTGTAGAAAATTATGTGGTCAACAAAGTAATTGAGCCCTTTAAAATGAATTAGCAAAGAAAACAGTAATCATAAACATATAAATCAATGTTATAAAGGCAGCCTAGAGCTGAATTCAAATGTAATTTGACATTCTCTTTTTAAGACAAATTCATTGTTTCTGCTTTGTGTAATCTCTCTGTAGCATTCACTGTTTCTGGTTGAGAAGATTATAAAAGTGATTTCCTCATGGTTACGCAAATATCGCACTGGAACTGGGCAGCAACAGTTACATGAGAATAGCATAGATGGATTTCCCACCTAGTTTCCATTGGAAGACTCTGATTTCCACCTGTCAAGTGAACAGCGTAGTCAAAGTAAATAATAAGTGCTCACAAGATTGTCGATACATCCAATCATTCCATCGGATGATGCCACTGTTTTCTATTATACAGTATCATTAAGACATTCAATCAATGATATTGGGCAGATCCCATGAATAATGATTTCGCAGTTGTGTGAAGCATTTGTGTTCAAATTTCTATTATGTTATTCAAATGTGCAAACCTCTTTCCACATATGTATAGGCAGCCTGAATGGTTAATGCTGCCTCACCAAAAGCTGAACATCTTATGACTATTCAGTCCTAAACTGAAAAATGTGTTGCTGGAAAAGAGCAGCAGGTCAGGCAGCAGTCCTAGTTTTGCCTCATCGTATTCAATATATTTCTCATTTTCTGATGCCTGAGTTTTTGATTTATTCTGTGTCAGTTGAAAAGAATGTGGAAACACACTACTCTTGTATAATTACATTTACAAATTATTAGCCTACAACAATAGCTATCCCTAAGGTTGGGAAAGCAGACACTGTTTGATATGAGAGTTACCAATACGCTCAATGGTTTTGGTTGATGCAGTGTGAGTGGTAATGTTGCCACTGGGAAGGGATTTCTTCGGGCTGAAATTCAAGATACCGGCAGGCAATGGCCAGAATTGGCTGGTCACAGTTTTAGTTTGGGATGTTCCACATATTCCCCTTGAAGAAAAAGTGGCTATATCTTCCCTGACCTATAATTAATTGGCTGAGGGTTATTTCTTATAACTGTGGAGCTTCACCATCAGAGTCAGTTACCAGGTTGGAAATGGTTGTTGAAAGATTGAACTGTTGTCTGTTTGAAAGCTGTGGACTGTGTTCCAGTCGGAACTATGGGATTACAGATTACAGTTTGTATTTTTATTTGAGATCTTGTGTCAATGGGAGTGCCAACCAGTGGTGTTCTGTCAATATAACACCGCATGTGTGTTAGGAACTCCATGAAGTTGGAACACTAGTCACACTTTGGCAGTTACAGGTTATATTTGGTAGAGAAAAACTCTAGAAGTGATTCTGAGTCAAGGTTCAGCCAGACAGTGAAAAGACATTTGTGACTCTATGAGTAAATTTAATATCCCTAGTAAGCAAGAGAAACCTTTAAACAGAAGAAGTGCAGACTGGGGAAGCTGGAAGTCTGTGAAGTATTTACATTTCAGAATTAACATTGCCGCCATAGTGTGCAGACACCACAAGACATGGCTTCAATAGAAGATATTCGGGCTGCATAAATGATGTGAAAATGTACATGATGTAACTTTAGATGCAAGAACATTGCAAAGCCAGAATTAAAGTGACAAAAGCAGCAAGTTAGAAGACTGGGCAGACAAAGTCTAGTGGAACAAAAAATTTAACACACTTCTGAAGTTGTGGAAAAGGTGAGATATCCATTTTTAAACTGTGACAAAGGTGTATTCAAGCCGCGCACCAATGGAGATATCCACGAAAAAAACTGTGAAGCAACAGAGATAATTAGAAGTGCTGCTGAGAATGGGAATTATATAGTGAAATCTGTTAAAGGAAAAGGATTTATCAAGTAGACACATGAAGAGTGAAACTCATTCAGTAAATTCATAAGAGAATGTTTATTAAAGCCATTTGAAACAGGATAATTCACTCAGTAAAACCATTAATAAAATAGTAATATTTATTAAAGTGATGATTGGTAAAAAGATGGGAATTACTTATTTTATTTGCTGTATCCCACATTTTGATTACAAAAGAGTATGAAACCCTCCAGAGTAGCAGGCACAGCATTATTACATTTCAGAATTAAGTACTATTAATGCAAAGGAAATAAATAATCACATTAGGAAGACATGGCGGCTGAAATAATATTTCCTGGAAGATTTTGTTATGGTGATAGGCCAAATGGAACACAGAATTGGATATTTTGGAAGAGTACAGCTCCTAAAATACGCAATTGCTTCCAAACTAGATGCTAAATAAGACGCTGAACAAATAAATCCATATTTGTATTCAATTTGGTCTTTAGCTGATGACATTGTGCAGAGGAGCAAAACATACCCCTAAACAAGTTCTAGATTCCTTTGACAAGTAACTTAACTTCAGAACAAATAACATTCTTGAAAAAGCAAGATTGAATGGCAGAGATCATCATTTTAAGAATCCTTAGATAATTTAATTAATGATCACTACAGATTGTGGTAAAAAACATGACTATGTAGCTTTAAAGTTAGAATACATAGGAGACAGAACTGTTGTTGGAATTACAAAGTTCCTTGAAAATGGAACTGCAGGTAAACAGGATTGTTCAGGATATTGAGTACATGAGTTGGGACGTCATGTTGCAGCTATACAGGACATTGGTGAGGCAACTTTTAGAATACTGAGTATAATTCTGGTCGCTAATCTATAGGAAGGCTGTTGTTAAACTTGAGAGGATGCAGAAGAATTTTCCATTATTCAATCCGATTCCCTACAGTATGGAAACAAGCTCTTCCGCCCAACAAGTCCACACCGACCCTATAAAGAGTAACCCATCCTTGCCCCTATCCTATATTTACCCCTGACTAATGCACCCAACACTATGGGCAATTGATCATGGCCTATTCACCTGACCTGCACATCTTTGGATTGTGGGAGGAAACTGGAGCAGCCGGAGGAAACCCACACAGACACGGGGAGAATGTGCAAACTCCACACAGACAGTCGCCTAAGATGGGAATCACACCCAGGTCCCTGGGGCTGTGAGGCAGCAGTGTTAACCATTGAGCCATAGTGCCGCCCTTTTATCTGGATGTTGCCAGGATTGGAGGGTTTAAGACATAGGGAGTAGCTGGATAAGCTTGGGCTATTTTTCTCTGAAGTGTTGGAGGCTATGAATTGTGAATGGGTATCTTTATAAAGGTTTATAAAATCATGAGGGACATGGATTGGGTAAATATCTAAAGTCTTTTTCCTGGGGTGGGGGAGTCCAAACCTCGACAGCATAGGTTTAAGTTGAGAGGTAAAAGTTTTAAAAAGGACCTGGAGGTAACATTTTTTCACAGAGGGTGGTGCATGTATGGAATGAGCTGCCAGAGAAAGTGACAGAGGCTGGTACAATTAATTACAACATTTAAAAGGCACCTGGATGGATATATGAATAGGAAGCGGTTAGAGGGATATGGGCCAAATGCTCACAAATGGGACTAGGTCAGATTGAGATGTCTGGTCAGTGTGTGGACGTGTTGGACTGAAGGGTATGTTGAGCTGCACAGATGGTGTGGATGAGTTGGACTGCAAGGTCTATTTTTGTGGTGTATGACTCTATGCTGCTGAATCTTTTATTACTGTAGTGATGGGAACCAGGTAAATCTCATTGACTATGAGATCCTTGATTGGGGTCATTAACCTAGGTCCATCAGGAAACCCTGGCTGACCAGTATAAACAGGAGATTCAGAATCTCCTCAGTTCAGGGACTAACTCTGAGCTGGTTGGCCACAGCCAGGGTACTGTGCACATATAAATAAAGGGTGACTTGGTGATGGGATACCAGTCTCTGTGCAGTTATTTCAATTACAGTCAAGGAAAAAATTGACCTTAGATAAAGCCATCTCCAAGGAAGTTGGTAGTTGAAGTTAATTAGTTGTTTCACACAGCAGTGATTTTGGAGAGTTTCCACAGCCTGCTTGAGAGCCACACTAGTCATTAGTACAGGATAAGTCAGCAGAGTGGTGTTGAGTCTCAATTACCATTATAATTAATGAACAACACAAAGTACATTGGATGACAGCATAGTAGACTTTAGAAGTAATAAAACCATCATGCTAATTGTCCTATTTAAAATTAACACCTCAGTAACGGTAAGCAAAAATTTTGGGATTAGATTTGGTAAATAACATACAAGATATATACACATTTCCCTTTAATTGCGCAGGGAAAAAGAATTGGACCTTGTAATCAGAATTAATATTTGTGTTTATATAATTTGCAGGGTTTATATGCTTACATATTAGTTTATATAACTGCTAACTGCAGTGATTTATGTGGTAATGAATAATTATATTGGATAAGACAGAAACACAGTTACTGTCCATAGATTTCCCAATGTAGGTGGTTTAGGAGCGACTGGTGAACACTCATATCTGAGGCAGTTCCGAGCTATCATGTGATATACATGATTACTTCATGTATTAACTTTCAATGGATGGCGCCCACACCCCCACCAGTGCTGTTACTGATGGCCCAGTGTGGCGAATTGTATGTCTCCGCAATATTTTATAGACCAGGTGGCAAACATCAATAACAGCTTCCCTGCTGAGTAAAAGCCTCCACGTGCATTTTCCCTCATCATGTCCAAATGATTTTTTTTTCCTTGACTAATTTGTGCTGTGAGTTATTAACCTTCTCTGTCTACTTTTTTACTTCTGCATTGTTCTCACCTTTTTCTTCTCTCTCTCTAAGACTGAGCGGATGCTGGCCACTGGTGGTCCATGATTAATATTATTCTATTTTCCGTAATTTATACCCTGCTGATACCTTGAAAACTTTTCATTAGTTCAGGACCCTGGTTGTTCTGCTTTCAAGTTCAAAGAATGTTGCTGTTGTTATTTCACACTCTGTTAATTTTGTATTAGATTTGTTCTTCACTGGCTTAAAGATGCTAGAATATGTGAATAAACATTTTATAATGGGAACAAATATCAGAGTGCACTTTCCACCAAGCTCTTTCCTCTGTTTATGCACAAAATTCAGCAAAATTAGCATGCACTGAGGAACTATATGGCCCTCTATGGAACTGTGATAAAGCTTTTGTTAATCTGCCTTCCTGATGATAGGAACAGGATAGGATCAGAATTTGTGGTGAAGTAACTAAGTGAATGGTATGGGTAAGAAATTGACTTAAGGCATGATCCTTTGGGAAGGATTTGATATATGTAAGATTGTGAGGGGAACTGACAGGGTGGATGCTGAAAGGATTGGTCAAAGCACTGGGCATCAGTGAGACCATATCTGGAGTATTGTGTATTGGTCACTATACTAAGAGAGGGATTTTAATGCATTGGAAGCAGAGAAGGTTTACCAGACCAATACTAGAATGAATCTTATGAGAAAAGGCTGGACAGGCCAGGCCTTTATCCTCTGGAGTTTAGAAGAACAAGAGTGACTTAATTGGAACATACAAGAGCCTGACGCCAATTGACCAGGTGAATGCTGAAATGATGTTTCTTTTTATAGAAGAATCTAGAACGAGGAGAAATAGTTTAAATATAAGGTGTCGACCATTTAAAACAGAGATGAGGAAACATTTTTTTCCTCTCAGAGACTGAGAGTCTTTGAAATTTCTTTCCTCAAAAGATGGTGAATGCAGAATCTTTAAATATTGTTAAAGCAGAGATAGATAGCTTCTTGATTACTAACAGGATGAAAGATTGTCAGGGATATGGTGGAATGTGGAGTTGAGGTTAAAATCAGATCAGCCATGATATGACTGAATGACAGAGCAGGAAAGGTGGTGCATGTATGGAATGAACTGCCAGAGGAAGTGGTGGCAGCTAGGACAATTACAACATTTAATTGTCTGGATGTGTATATGAATAGAGGGATATGGGACAAGTGCTGGTAAATGGGACTAGATTAATTTAGGATATTTGGTTGGCATGGATGAGTTGGACCGAAGGGTCTGTTTCCGTGCTGTACATCTCTACGACTCTATGACTGAGTGGCCTACTCTTGTTCCTTGTTCACATGGTCATATTGATATCTTCTCTTGGGGTATTTAAGGTGGAGATGAGGCCTCTTTTTTTCTGTATTGTTATGGGCCTGTGGAGCTCTCTTCCCTAAAGAGCAGTGGAGGCAGAGTCATTGAACATTTTTACACGAAGTGAGTCAAAGGGTATCAAGAATGGATAAGAAAATCAAGTAGAGGCCAAAATTAGATCAGCCAAGATCTTGCTGAATGACAGAGAAGACTGAATGGCTCCTCTCATTCCTAATTCATATGCTCCTACACTTGTAAAATATAGAACTTGCATAGTTGTCTGGTCTTTGGTCTGTTCTGTAAGCTGGTCATAGCTGAGGTGGTGGAAGAGGCACTGCAATTGTCTCCAGATCAGAGGAGGAGACATCAGTCAAAGTCCTGCTCCTGATGGTATCCAGTGACTCCTGTTGGAATTATGTATTGGTCTATTTTTTCTGTTATTGTTGTGAAGAAAGCTACATTTACTCTCTCTCTTGAGAAGATGCTGATGGCATTAATTCTTACCTTGCAGCAATTATTCTTACAACTGAATAGCTTTTGAACCCACTTCAGGGAGTGCAGAATATGTTATAACTATGGGCTCCACATAGGCTGATCAAGTACGCAGGGATGATGAGCCCCTTTCCAAGAAAAATTAATGACCCGGCTCAATTTTACCACCCCTCCTACCCCTGCAGATTCAACACCTTTCACAGTCATTTTTCTAATGTCACAATGATCAGATTTATTGATTTCATCAGCTCTAGCTTCCCTGATAGTTCCATAATTGATAAATCTGGCTTGGTGATGATGTCCTTGAACTTGGGAATGATGCTGCCTGAGGTCAATAGGTTGGACTCACCAGACAAATGGGGAGAATTACTAATGTCAGGATCAGGTGTCCATGACAACTGCACAAAAAATGCCACCCAAGTGGATTAGGCCAAATGGTTTGCCAGTCATACCGATTGGACAGAGTACAATGTACTGGTCACCCTGACATCAGTGAGATGGACATTTGAACTTTGTAGCCTCCTCTCTGGCTCTAACATTGTTAAATGCTGTTGCTGAGGCTATTTGGTCCATTGTGTCTGTGTGTTGACTCTTTAAAAGAGTAATCTGATTATTTCAGCTCACCTGCTCTTTCTCCATCACCCTGCAATTCCTTTTCTGAATGAAGAATAAATCCCAATTCTCTGTTAAAATTCTGCCTCAGCCTGTTTCCACAATTGTTTCAGGCAGAGTATTTCAGATAACAATAACTTGCTGCAACTTTAAAAAAAAATTTCTTCTCATTACCCCCAGCACATCTGCTATTGAAACTATCATCGGCACCTTTGCTATCAATAAACCCGATTAATCAAACGCACGCCTGCTGCTCTTCCAATTTCTACCCTCAAGAAATTTCATTCCGCAACAACTGTGTTGCCTGTGTTTGACCTTGCACCAAGTTCTGTTCCTTTGTAGCTAGCTGTTCAATCGGCTGACCCCTGTTCAAGTTGATATTAAAATTCTCAGTTTCATTCTCAAATCCTTCCATCCCCTATCTCTTCCTGTATGATCTTTGCAGCCTTGCAACACTCCAAGATAATTGTTTTCTGCTAATTCTGACCTCTTGTACATCCACAATTTTAATCACTACACATTAATGCCTGCACCTTCAGTCGTTAAGGCCCTAAACTTTGGATTACCCTTCACACACCTCTCTGCTTCTCATGCTTTTGTCCTTTAAGAAACTCTTTACTCCTTTAAGAATCTGCCCTGCGCATTTTTCCTCTTCAGGTAATAATGTTTTGCATGCCTTGCTTTAACCTTTTCTCCACTATAGTTTCCAGCTATGAATTCCAGATCCCCATCACTCACTGAATGAAAAAGGTTTTGTTCACGTCACCTTTCTTTGCTTTAATTCTATGCTCTCTTGTTCATGAATCCTTCCAAAAATGTGAGCTATCTGTCCAGTGCTCTCATGATTTTGAATATCTCCATCAGATTTCCCCCCAATCTTCTCTTCCCCAAGGAAAGCAGTCTCTACTTCCTCAATCTTCCTACATTACTTAAATTCCTCTTACAAGCACATGACTAAGCGCAAGCATATGCCAAATACCCCCCTCATAAAAGGTGTGCCATTTAATAAAATCATGGATAATCTGATTGTGATCTCAATCTCACATTCTAAGCTATCTCAGCTAACCTTTAGCTTCTGTAATGGTCAAGAATCTCCTTTATTAGTCTAGAATGTATCCAGCTCTTCCTTAAAAAGGCTCAGTGCTGAACTTACCAGGAATCGGTGAAGTGTCATGTTTATTGAGCTTCTTTCCATGAGCCTGTACCAGTGTTCCTTGTCATCATCTCAAACTCCCTCATTATATACGTACCGCACACCTAATATGCCTTTCTTATGTAATGCTGGCTGGATTCTCCCACTCACCACAGAGAGAGGTAATTACCAAAGTCAGGAAGACCTGGGTTCCCTGCAAGGGGCATTATACCTAACAGGCTGTTGTGCACCAGATAAGGACTGGAAGTCCGTAGACACATGCTCCAGACATACCAAATACGAGTACATTGATGCCCGCTTTACAGATAGGGATAGAATTCCTGATAGAGAGAGTGGTACAGAAGATAGATGTCCTCTTGATCCAGGACCAGCAGAGGAGGCCATGACACCAGACCCTGCCGGCTTGGTCCAAGATTGCCAACCCTGCCAGTGCCGTCTTCCTGCTCCATGAGAGTAAGTGCGCCCATCTTCTCTCTGATAGTTCACCCTCACTCCACTTCGAGCAGCATGCTGTACCATTCTCACTATTGCCTGCAACATCTTTCCTCACTCATTCTCACCATTCCAAATGCCTAACCTTCTAACATTGCATGACCTCTGCCCTACCTGCTCACTGTCACAATGTTGGTCTTCTTACAAGGTTACTATGCCCTTGAATTTTTTTCCAGAGAGTGGTGATTGGCCAGGCTCCAACTAGGCTGAGTTTGAAAGATTTATTGGTGCCCTTTTTGTTTATCCCTAACAGATAATGCCTCTGGCCTAAGGCTTTCATGTCTTAAAAAAACTGGCATAATCAAAGGGGTGTGGCCAGCTAGCTGTGTAGCTAGCCTTTGTTTAGATTAGAGTTTTTGATTCAGTTCAGCAGTAGTGTGTGTGAAGAAAGGCTGCTGGGGACAAGTCCAGCCGGGTCTCTCTAACCTCAAGCCCGTAACCCCTGGTTTATTTCATTTCTATTCTTTGTCTTAAGGGATGTGTTTATTGGGACTGTTGCCAGTATTTTCAGAACAGCATCATTAAGTTGGGATAGTCTGTCAGGGTTTTCTATTTTCTGGTATTACATTTTCTGTTCTTTGTGTTTCATTCTGTAATTTTGTAAAAAAAAATTTTTGTTTAAAACTTGGTAGCCAAATCAACTAATTCACTCTGGGAACATCCATTATCCACTTACCTAAACAAATAACAAAGTTACGGTTTGTCTATCTGCTTAAAAATGTTTTGAGGTTCGGGCCTGGTCCATAACAGTTTGGGGGCTCTTTGTGAGATGTGTTTATAGTTCCAAACTGGGATTTGGAAATTGAATTGTTTTGGACTCAGAGGCAGTGAGTGGTAGGTGTTAATATCTTTATTTCAGGTGATGATTTGGTTGGTTTAAACAGCATTGGGATAGCAATGGTTCTTTCAGTCACCAAGAGTTTTCTGGGGGTGGTAGAAGTGACCTTGGGGGTTTTACAGAAGGTTGGTAAGGCAAGCTGTGAGAATTAGCAGACACGCTGAAGTTGGAGCTACCTCCTAACCTGAGGAAAGATGAGACGATTACAGCAATAGCTCAGTATTTAAATTTGCTGGAAACACCATCAGGATCTCCAGAGATGGCAAAAACTCAATCGCAAATGAAGCAGCTTGAGTTCGAGGCAAGAGATAAGGAAAGGGCAGCAGAAATGAAACAGTTTGAGTTACAATTAAAAGCAGAAGAGAAAGAGAAAGAGAGAGAGTTTGAACTTCAGAAAACGACACTTAGAAAGGAAAGTCAGCTTAAAAGGATGGAGATGAAGGCTGAAGGTTGGCTTAGTGAGGAAGTATGACAAACTCATGTGCAAAAGCAGAGAGTTAAAACAGCAAGGTTAGTAGCTGAAGTGGCTGATGGTTATGAGTTGGTCCATAAAACAGTGTTTGGCTTCCAGAATCAATTTCAATCCATGAAGGATAGAAATTGGGGCAAAGAGAAATCCTCACGTGGAAAGGGAAAGGTAGATCTTGGTGAAGATCATAAGGATAACTCACCACAGGGTAAAAAGGGAACCCTTGAAGAGGACAAAGAAGTTAAAAAGCTCCGGTGTTTTCATTGCAATAAAGTGCGCCACACAAAATCACAGTGTTGGTGGGCTAGGAAAAAGCCAGATGTAGAAAAACAGGACAAGCCTGGGAATTTTGTTGGAATGGTAACAGAAAGCACAGTGGAAGCTAGAAAGCTGCATCAGTGTGTACAAGCTTATCGGAGGTTGGTTAAGGAGAATCTGCTTAGAAAATATACCTGCAAAGATAAAGTTTATTCACATAGGCCAGGAGTAGCAGGTGAAGAGGTTACAATATTAAGGGACACAGGATCCTCTCAGTCTGTGTTGCTGAAAGATGAGGAGATATGTGCTCCTGAAGGACTATTGCCAGAAAAGGTACTATAATGAGAATTCATGGTGAGACAAAAAGTGCTCAATTGTGTAGTCCAGAAAAGAGTGGAGAATTTGTGAAAGGAGTACTGGACAAACTCTCAGCTCAAGGAATACAATTTGTCCTTGATTCACTGGTAGGTGTGCCACCTACTATAGTTGAAGAGCGAGTGGACACTCAGGCAACTGAGGCAATGCAGGATTCTTATCCGGGAATCTTCCCTGATTGTGTAGTAATGATGTCACAGAGTCACCAGTTGAAGCAGGACAGATCAAAGGGTATCGAGAAGGAAGCTGAAGTGGCATTAGCAGAGATGGAGTTTGATCAGATAGTTGAGACAAAAGAAGAGCAAATAGGAAATCATGCAAATATATTTAGCTCTGCAAAACTCACTGCGTTACAGCAGAAAGATGAAGATTTAAAGCATTTGTCTCAAAAGGCATATACAGATAAGGAATCTGAATGTATGCTTATGTGTTATTACCTGAAAAATGATGTCTTAATGAGGATCCCATATTCAAGCAGATGAGAAAGACGCAGAAATTCATCATGGTGGTTCAGTGATTAGCACTGTTGCCTCACAGCGCCAGGGACTCGGGTTTGATTCCAACCTCGGGTGACTGTCAGTGTGGCGTTTGGACATTCTCCCCGTGTCTGCGTGGGTTTCCACTGGGTGCTCCGGGTTCCTCCAACAATTCAAAGATGTGCAGATCAGGTGAATTGGCCATGCTAAACTACCCATAGCGTAGGTTATTAAGTCAGTAGTAAATGTAGCTTCGGGGAATGGGTCTGGGTGGGTTGCTCTTCAGTGAGTCAGTGTAGGCTTGTTGGGCCGAAGGGCCTGTTTCCACATTGTAGGGATTCTAATTCTAAATCATCTTGCCAGTAGGGTATAGAAAGGAGGTGTTGCGAGTGGCACATGTAGGTCATTTAGGAGTGAGGAAAACACAGGCTAAAATACAAAGACATTTTTACTGGCCTGGACTGCACAAAGATGTAATTGAATTTTACCAGACATGCCATACCTGTCAGGTAATTGGAAAAGTACAGGCAGTAAAAAGACCTGTACTTTTAACACCTATTGAGGAATCTTTTACAAGAGTCTTAGTTGATTGCGAAGGTCCCCTACCTCAAATAAAGATTGGGAATCAGTATTTGTTAACAATAATGGATGTATCAACTGGATTTCCAAAAGCTGTCCCATTATGCAATATCAAAGCTAAAAGGATTATAGAGGAATTACTTAAATGTTTTATTCGATGCTGACTACCAATAGAGATACAGTCAGAACAAGGGTTAAACTTCACATCCAAACTATTCAAGGAAGTTATGGACAGCTTAAAAATAAAATAATTTAAATCTACTGCGTACCATCCAGAGTTGCAGGGAACGCTTGAAAGGTGGCATCCGACATTAAAGTCCATTGCAAAGTTTGTGAAGGTTTGTAGCTCAGGTTGAGGTTTAGGGTGTAGGTTTGCTCGCTACAGCTCAGCGAGCAAACCTACACCCGAGAATTAAAGTCCGTGTTGAGGGCTTATGGTCAGGATTATCCAGATGATTGGGTTAAGGGAATTCCATTTGTGCTTTTTGCGATCAGGCATGCACCAAATTAATTGACCAAATTCAGTCCATTTGAATTAGTTTTTGGGCATGAAGTGAGAGGACCATTGAAACTGAGTAAGGAGAAGCTTACTGAGTAAGTCAGAATTCAGAGACCACACATTTGGACTTCATGTCAAAGTTTAGAGATTATTGAATTGAGCTGGGGAGTTGGCGAGGCAACATTGAAAATTTTGCAGCATGCAATGAAACAGGAAGCAGACAAGAAATCAAAAATTTGCAATTTTGCTATCAGGGTTAAGGTATTAGTGTTACTTCCAATAATTGGTGAACCCTTAAAAGCAAGTTTTAGGGGACCTTATCGAATTGAAAGGAAAATGAGTAGAGTGAACCACTTCATAGAGACTCCATTCAGGAAGAAATCTCACAGAGTGGATCACATGAATATGCTCAAAAAGGTATTTTGACAGGGAAGGGAAGCAAGAGGAGAATGTTAATGATTACAACACAGAGGGAAGAACCAAGTTCAGAGCATTCTGAATTGGACATTCCTCAAATTAAATTGGACAATGAGGAAGTTATCAAAAACTGAGATAAATTATTCAGTTACCTTCCTGAGAAAAATCGAAATGACCCCTATCACATGGGGAGATATGCGGAAATAGTCTGGGAAGTACTAACCTAATTGTGCATGATGTAGATATTGGAGATGCTGTTCCGATTAAGCAACTTCCTTAGAGACATAGCCCTCTAAAGTTGGCACAGATTCAGAAGGAGATTGAATGCATGCTCCAAGATGACATAATCAAAGTGAGTTACAGTGACTGGAGGTCACCTATAGTAATGGTGCCAAAGCCAGATGGTAGCCAACAGTTATTTGAGAATTGCAGTTACAAAGACTGATGCATATCCACTTCTGCGGTTGAAAGACTCTGTTGAAAAGGTGGGACAACCAACTTGTATTTCTAAGTTGGACTTACTCAGAGGCTACTGTCAGAAAGAGCAATTACAGCTTTTGTAATGCCAAATGGACTGTATCAGTTTAAAGTCATGACATTTGGTATGAAAAACACTCTGGCCACATTTCAGAGATTGACTAATAAGGTCATTGCCGGATTACCCAGCTATGTAGTGTGTACATTAATGACCTGGTGATTTTTAGTCACTCTTGAAAGGAACATTTACAACATTTATTGGACCTGTTCAATCGACTTTGGAAGGCAGGCTCGGTGGTAAACCCAGCTAAAAGTGAATTTGTCCAAGCTCAAGTCACCTTCCTGGGCCATGTCATTGGACATGGACAAATGGCCCCACCAGAAGCAAAAACAAAGGTAATCGGGAAATTTCCCATACCATTGACAAAAAGAGCAAGACCACAGTTCCTGGGATTGAATGGATTTTATCAAAGGTTTGCGCCGAATTTTAGTAGAGTGGCTGCTCCACTCACTGAATTGCTAAAAAAAAAAGCAAGACGTTTCAGTGGACAACGGACTGACAGAAAGCATTTGGCAGCCTGAAGACTGTGTTAACCACTGCCTCGGTATTAGCCACATCTCATTATGCAAAGCCTTTCAAGGTGGCTATCGATGTGAGTGATGTGGATGTCGGTGCTGTGCTCCTGCAGGAAGATGACGAGAAAATACAAAGACCTATCTGGTATTTCTCCAGGAAGTTGAATGTTCTTCAGCAGAAATATTCGACAATTGAGAAAGAGATTTTGAGCTTGGTGTTGGCACTTCAGCATTTCAGTGTTTATATTACCAGCAATGCATCTGAGACACTGATCATAACCCATTAAAATTTGTGGAGAAATTTAAGGACAAAATGGCAGACTGATTAGATGTAGCCTGTCGTTACAGTCATTCAATTTGAAAATTGTGCATGTGACAGGTCAAGAAAACGTGATTACCGATGCATTATGAAGACTCGAATGAGAGATGGAGGCATTTGGTGGTGCGAGAACCACAGACTGAATCCGAATGTATTTGTGCATATTTTCATGTTTATAGTCAGTGAATGTATATTTATGTTTTAAGGTACTAACCACTATTTTTGGGAGTTTTGAAAAATGAAGCCATCTTTGGATATTGATGTTTCATTTTTTTAATGGGGAGGTATCACAATGTTGGTCTTTTTACAAGGTTACAATGCCCTTGAGATTTTTTTCCAGAGAGCGGGTGATTGGCCAGGCTCCAACTAGGCTGGGTTTGAAAGGTTTATTGGGACCCTTTTTGTTTACCCCTAACAGATAATGCCTCTGGCCTAAGGCTTTCATGTCTTAAAAAACGGCTGGTATAATCAAAGGGGTGTGGCCAGCTAGCTGTGTAGCTAGCCTTCGTTAGATTAGGGTTTTTGATTCAGTTTAGTAGCAGTGTGTGTCAAGAAAGGCTGCTGGGGCAAGTCCAGCTGGGTACTCTCTCTCTCACTCTCTCTCTCTATTGTAAAGCCTGTGAGCCCTGGTTTGTTTCATTTTTACTCTTTGTACTAAGGGATATGTTAATTGGGACTGTTGCAAGGACTTTTGAAACAGCATCATTACGTTGGGACAGTCTGTCGGGGTTTTGAATAGAATAAGTTATCTAGCATTCTATTTTCATTTCTTTGTGTTTTATTACCTAATTTTGTAAATAAATTCTTTCTGTTTAACTCTTGGCGGCCAACTCAGCTAATTCACTCTGGGAATGTCCACTGTACATTTACCTAAACAAATAACAAAATTACGGTCTGGGCTACCTGCTTAAAAATGTTTTGAGGGGTCGGTCCTGGTCCATAACACTCACTCACTTGTCTCCACAGCACTCAAAGCAGTGCCATCCACCTCCATCTCACTCAGTCCTTTCCTTTCCCTTATTCCAGGAGAAAAGGCCCCTTAGTCAGGCCAAAAGAGATGGGATAGGTTGAGTGTCTGCCATTTGCCTCCTCACCCCCACAAGAAGAAGGCCCTGACTCTGACCAGCCTGACTGACTGTGACCGCACAGGCGTATTGCTGAGACTGAAACAACATGGTTTCAAGACCCCTTTCCCCAGCATACTCCTGGCAAATCTCCAAACCATTGAAAACAAGCTGGACGAACTTAAAGCTAGAATCACCTACCAAATGGAATTGAGAGGCCGCTGTGTGTTCTGTTTTAGAGAAACATGTGCTTTAAAATCCTGAGGGCTTCTCTATCCACCAGATGGACTGCACCACGTCCTCAGGCAAGGCAAATGGCGGAGGGGTCTGCCTCCCTTGGACCTAAATTATATAATGGTGAAATGCCATCCATACTACCTGCCACGGGGGTTTATTTACATTATGCTGATAGCAGTTTACATCCTACCCCAAGTGATAGTGAAGAGCATACTTGATGAAATATACACCGCTACAAATAGCCTTGCAACAGAATATCCCAAGGCCATGTTCATTGTAGCCAATGACTTCAACCTCAACACTGTGCTGCAAAGATGCCACCAAAACGTCTCCTGTCCCACCAATGGCCCAAACACCCTTGACCATTGCCCCATAACCATCAAAGGTGCCTAGTGCTCCATTCTTTGCCTGCATTTTGGTAAATCAGACTATAAGGCTGTGCTCCTTCTCCCTGCTTACAAGCAGAAACTGAAAGATGAAGATCTGGTACAGAAACTCGTACAGTGCTGGTTTGAGGTCACAGATGAGCTCCTATGTGACTGCTTAGTGCATATTCAAGAATTCAGTGGCCAACCTAAATGAACATATTGCTACTATCACAGACTTTGTCAGAAAACGTGTAGGGGGACTGTGTGCCAAAGGAGTTAATCTGAGTGTTCCCAACTTAAAACCATGAATGAACCGAAAGATCCACTCCCTATTGAATACCAGGTCTGAGGTGTTCAGGTCAGATGACCCTGATCTCTACAGGAAATCTCATAAGATCTTCGCAAAGCCATAAGGGACACCAAGAGACAATACCAGATTAGAGTCCCAGACTAACCACATCTACACATGTCGGCTGTGGCAAGGCTTACACAATATAACAGGCTGCAAAGCAAAGTTGAGTGGAATCACTGGCAACAATGCATTCCTCCCTCTATGAGCTTAATGCATTCTATGCTCATTTTGAACAGAAGGTCAGTGAAATGATGTCACCTGCCCCAACAGGGTGCAACTATACGCGCAGTCAGCATCGCAGACATCAGATCAGCCTTCTGGAGAATGAACCCCCAGAAAACGACTCGCCTGGATGGAGTCCGCTTCTGTGCACTCAGATCCGGTGTGGACCAGCTGCTGGGAGTACTTGCAGACATCTTTACACTCTCCTTACTATGGTGTGAGGTTCACACCTGCTTCAAGAAGATCACTGTCATCCCAGTGCCAAAGGAAAATCAGGCAACATGCCTCCATGAATACTGTCTGGTAGCTCTGACATTATGAAGCGTTTCATGAGGTTAGTAATAGCACTCATCAAATCCAGCCTTCTAAGTTGCTTTAATCTGTTACAATTCATATACCATCACAATAGGTCCATAGCAGATGCCATCTCCCTAACCCTACACTCATTCCTGGAACATTTGACCAACAAGGACATTTACATCAGGCTACAATTATTGACTTTTGCTCCATCTTCCAGACTATAATTCCACCAAAACCCATCTCTAAACTCCGAGACCTAGGCCTCTGCTTCCCCCTCTGCAACTGGATCCTTGACTTCCTGACCCACAGACCACAATCAGTAAGGATAGGCGACAACATTTTCTCCACAATAACCCCCAACATCAGTGCCCCGCAAGGCTATGTACTCAACCCCTTACTATACTCCTTATATATCCACAGCTGTGTAGCCAAATACAGCTCTAACTCCATTTACACATTTGCTGACGACACCACCGTAGTGGGTCAAATCTCAAACAATGATAAGACAGAGTATAGGAAAGGGATAGTCAGCTTAGTGGCATGGTGTAAAGACAACAACAACTCCGTCAATGTCAACAAAGTGAAGGAGTTGGTTATCAACTTCAGGAAACGGATTGCAAGACACTCCCCTGCCTCTATCAATAGTGCAAAGTTTGATGTGGTTGAGAGCTTCATGTTCTGAGAAGTAAATATCACTAATGATCTATCCCAGTCCATTCACAGACAAGAAAGCACACCAATGCCTCGACTTCCTCAGAAGGCTAAGGAAAGTCAACATATTCACAAGACTCTTACCAATTTTTGTAGATGCACCATTGTAAGCATCCTACCTGGATGCAATATAGCTTGGTATGGCAATTGCTATACTCAAGACCACAAGGGATTACAGAGGCTTGTAAATGTAATCCAGTCCATCACGAAAACCAGCCTTCCTTCCATTGACTCTGTCCAAACTTTCCACTGCCTTAGGAAAGCAACCAACACAATCAAAGATCTCTCCCACCCTTATTATACTCTCTTCTATCTTCTACCACCCTCTTCCATTTGGCAGAGGATACAAAAGCCTGAAAACATATACCAACAGACACAGCATAGTGGCTTAGTGGTTAGTACTAATGCCTCCCAGCACCAGGGACTTGGGTTCTATTCCACCCTCGGGCGAATGTCTGCATGCGGTTTGCACGTTCTCTTAGTGTCTGCATGGGTTTCCTCCCACCATCCAAAGGCATACAGTTTAGGTGGATTGGTTGTGTTACATTACATATAGCATCCAGGGATCTGAGGTTAGGTGACCTAGCCATGTGAAATGCAGGATTATGGGGATAAGGTGGGGGAGTTGAGTCTGGATGGGATGCTCTTTGGAGGGTTAATGTAGACTCGATGGGCCAAATGGCCTGGCTCTGCACTGTAAGGATTCTATGATTCTGCACTAAATGATTTAAAAACAGTTTCTACCCTGCTGTTATCAGACTTATGAAAAGGAATACTTTTCGCTGTATCTCAATACATGTGACAATAATAAATTGAATCAAATCAAATTACACCCTTGAACTGATGTCAGAGGCTGGCCTTGACTTACCACGCCAGGAGCTCCTGTCGAAGAGAAGTTTCCCTGGATTGAGTGTGGACAACTCCCTTTAGACTTTGAGTCTTGGTCATTTGTTTGAAGCAAGTGCAGGTGTGTGTGCAGCTGGTGCAGGGGCTACACAGCACAGTGCTGTACAATAACATTTCTAACCCCTTGACTGGTGAGTGCACTAAACAGCAAAGCAAGGCAGAAGTATTGTGAGCCTTTCAGGTCTGATTGAAGGGGCAAGCACAAAAAGGTAAGGCAAAACAGGAATGCTGTGGCCATTCAGATAGATGCAAAGCAAGTGAATCCTACAGGAACGAGTGAGGCTTCTAAAGGTGCAGCCTGGTCGAACTTGTGAGCTGGGTGCCTGACCCTGTGAGCAAAGTGTCCTTGCAGCAGCATTGCAATGACAGTGCTGGTACACTCCAAAGTGCCATATCACCTTGCAGAAGCATACTTTAAGTGGATTGGATTTGTGGTATGCTGATGCAGAGAGGCTGGCACATGTCAAATGCCAACATCCGTGGACAGGGGGTGGGTCAGCCACTGCCAGTGGAGTGTGCCTTAAGAGTTTCGTGCCTAGTGTCCTTGAGAATAGCAAGCAACAAGCTGGAGCCCTCAACTGTCCACTTAGACTTTCAGGGCGAGAATTCTTGGCATCTAATTTCTATCCAGTGTGTAGAAGAATGAGAGATTGCATAATAATGAGGTAAATTTAGGTACTAATGAGAGAGATAAGCAGTGGTATTCCATGTTAATAAGCTTCTTGCTGCTCACTAATGAAAATCTCACCTCGGTATTCAGGACCTGGATGTATAATATGTCGTTTTGGTGTCAATGTTGAAAAGGGCCTCCCTTAATACCTCACAGATATTTTCTTGCCATAGTCCAAGTCAATTAGGGGCTGGGAGCTACTATTAAGCCATGACTTATGTCCTTCCGTTTGTTGATAAACCGATATTCCTCTATGTTGAATACCACTTGGAAGATGCACTGTAGGTGGTGAGGGCACAGAATGTACTCTGAATGGGGGACCTTCAATGTCCATTACCAAAAGTGGTTTAGAAACAGCACTACAGTCTGATCTGGCTGAGTCCCAAATGACATCTGAATGTAATGTAATGAGAATTGGTTGACAGACTGGAAACATAGAGTGGGAATAAATGGGACTTGTTCTGAGTGGCAGGAAGTGATTAGTGGTGTACTGCAAAACACAGTACTTGGGCCCCAGCTATTTATATATATATATATTAATATAAAATGATTTAGATGCGGGAACCAAATGCAAAATTTCCAGTTTTGCTGAGGACACAAAACTACATGGGATTGTGAGTTATGAGGAAGGTGCAAGTAGGGTTCAACACAGTCTAGACATGGCAGATGCAATATACTGTGGCTAAATGTCAAGTTATACACCTAGGTGTGAAAAACAGAAAATCAGAGTACTAGTTAAATAGTGATATATTTGGAAATGTGGATGTGCAAAGGAATCTAGGTATCCTTGTATGAAAGTAATGCAGCAAGCAATTAGGAAGAGAAATGGTACATTGGCTTTATTACAAGAGGTTTTCAGTTCAGATATGGAGTATTCTACTGCAATCATATGTGGCCTTCATAAGAGCGCACTTGTTGTATTGTGTGCATCTTTGGTCAACAGAAGACATATGTGTCATTGAGGAAGTGCAGCAAAGATTCACTAGGTTGACACCATGTCTAGCAGGACTGTCATACGAGGAGAAATTTGTTCATCTGTGCCTGTATTCACTTTAGTTCAGAAGAATGTGATAAGATCTGATTGAAAAGTTTAACATTCTAACAGACCGAGACAGACTAGATGTATGGAGGAACAGTGATTAAAGTCTCAGGATACAGATTAGGCCAGTTAGGACTGAGATGAGAAAACATTTGTTCAGACTGTAGTCACCCTGTGGAATTCTCTACCAAAGAAGGCTGTGGAGGCTGGGTCACTGCATGTATTCGAAGAAGAGATTGATAGGTTTGGAGATATTAAAGGCTTCAAAGACTTAGAGAGAAAACAGGAACATAACATTGAGATTGAGGATTGGTCATGACAGTATTGAATAGTGGAATAGGCTAAAAAGGGCAAATGTCTCCTAGTTTCTACATTTCAATGGCATAGACACTGTCTGAGGCCAATGGGGAGGGAATTTACAAGAGGAAAAGAATTACTTGATCACTTCCTCACCAATCAACCTGTCACAGTTACATCTGTCCACGTCAGTATTGGAAGGAATGATCACTGCACAGTGTGGAAACAAAGTCATCATTCTCTATTATGTTGTGTCACATTACCACCATGCTAAATAGGATTGACTTTTAACAAATCCAGCAAGTCCATACCGGGCTTCTCTGGGGCACTGTGGGCCATCAGCAGCAGCAGAATTATCTCCAACCCTCTGGCCTAGCTTATCCCAACTCTTCCATTGCCATCAAATCAGGGGATCAACTCTAGGTCAATGAAACCTGAAACAGAAGTAGGACTTATTACATTTGCAAAAATGGGTTCCACACCAGTTATAGAGCTTGAATTGAAACATTCTTACTCAATCAGGCGGAGTTCTTGTCATGCACACTTTGTCCACTTGTAAAGAACTCATATAACTGGAGGCTGCTCAGTGCAAAAGACCAGAAAATCTTATTTTTTGTGGGTTCAGGAGGAATGTTTCAGAATTCTGCTCGCTGATATTTTTATCGTCCACTATTTTTAGAACCATGCAGCATTAAGCATCATTATTCAAAACCTCATTGGGGCTGGCGTTACGCTTCCTATTATTCATGCCTTTGTGGTTTGAGTTCTTTTTACCATCTATAATTGTGTTCTCCTGAATGAGGTTAAAGTGAAAGATTATTGTAGGACAGACTGACGACAGATACTGAAGCAGTGCATTCAAATTGCCTTAACAGGCACTGTCTGTTTCAAGTAACCTCCAATCTACAAAAATAACTTTAAAAAACATACAAATACAGAGAAGAAAGATATTTGTTTTAAAGAACAGCTATTGTAATTGGTGGGAAATACAGAAAGGAAAAACACCCTGATATGATTCTTCGTTTTTTTTTCCCTTATGCTCTATCCTGAAGGCTTGAAAAGCAATTAATAAATCTCTAGGCTTTAGAACAATAGGGCAACTTTGTCGATTATGCTCCTAAATCGTATCAGAATTATGGGCACAGCATAGAAAGAAAGTGAGCACTGTCTTCCTAATTCTAATCGCAGACCTCACCGAAGACGTTTCATGTGGCTGCACTCATCTGTGCCTCAAGAGGGCACCGGTACGTAAATAAAATACTTTGGTATTAAAGGATTCAGGAGCTCAGCTCCAATAAATGGAAAATCTTTCAGATTTACTGTCTTAGATGTTGCTGCTGAAAGAAACGACATTTCCTTTTGATCTGTTCCTATCCCCAGTGGTGTATCTTTTGGATAATGAGGAAGAAGTTGAAACAACATAGATTAGAAACATAGGCTCTATCCAATGATGATGAGGAGGAGAAGGGTTACAACTCCCCACATTCTTTGAATAACTTGCTCAGTATCTCATTTCATGAGTGCTCACCAAAATTCTCTAGCCAGGATTTCCCATATTACTCTGATGTGTTTCTGTCTGCATAATTTGACATTGTATAAAGAAAGCTAACCTGTGATATTAAGAAGATGTTCCAATGGAAAAAAGGTGGAGGAAACTAAGAGTTAGAGTCCATCAATGAACAGCGTGAACCTTTTAGTCATGATTTGGAGGAGCTGGTGTTGGACTGGGATGGGCAAAGTTAAAAATCATACAATATCTGGTTATAGTCCAACAGGTTTGTTAGGAAGCACTGGCTTTCGGAGTGCTGCTCCTTCATCAGGTGGTTGTGAAGCAGGACCATAAGATACAGAATTTATAGCAAAAGATTACAGTGATACAATGATACATTGAACAAACCTAGATTGTTAAGACTTTCATCTTTTAGAATGGGTTTGCTGTAGTTTATTAGTATGTAAATCCCAGAATTTCTTTTAAGTCACATTCTCAAGATAACTTAAGGTTTTATAAAAAAAAGGTGACATCTCAGTTCAGACAATGCCGTAAAGGTGTAAGGTTAGAGTCTGTCTTTATCCCAATCTTGGGTCAGATTGATTCTATTTCCAAAGTGGAATTTACAAAATATAACATGGATTGACTGCTTGCATTGACTGCTTGCAAGTTTCTACATTTTTTTGAGCAAAATAGAATGGATCTGCAAATACAAATTCACTCCATAAACATTTAGATAGCACTAATTAAAGACATTGCCTCCTGAACTGTAAATGCGCACAAGAACTCTTCTCTCTCTGAACCAAGCAAACACTCCACCCAATCCTGAATAAGAATTCTTGATGGGAAAGTCTAATGGACAGTGGATTTCTGTGTTAGTTGCATGGAATCTTAGCACATCCTTGCATTTTTCTCTTTGTGTCAGGTGTCCTGACTCTAATATGCATGGAAGCTATCACATCCTGAAGATAGGGCAAGATGGCCAGTACAACAAATCCGTGAGATCCCGCCTACTGGCTCCTGCTGCCAATTGGAAATATGCTGTATTCATTGGCTCTCACAAACAGGGCAATAGTGAACAGTTTGATGCATTACGCACTGTTGATTGGGAACTATGGGAGAGGTCACCTGCCACAGACTTTGATAAGGCTGTAGACATCAGCAACAGTAGGCCTGAAGATTCCAGATTCAGGAAGTTTCGTCTGGGCCTCTATGCCATGTGCATCGAGTATGATGTCCCAGGTGCTTCTTGCTGGCGGTTGAGGCTGCTACTTCTTCACTTCCTTCATCGGTTCCACCACCCAACCAAAGTGGCTATAAGACAACAATAATAAAATCAGCAGAAGCAAGACAAAGGCATGTCAGGCAATTTGGAAGATGGTAAATCTTCGAGTAATCCAAACAACACAATGGCATCCATCTCCCTATGATACAAGAACAGAACTTGTTGGAGAAACTCAGCTGGTCTGGCAGTATCTGTGGAGAGAAAGCAGAGTTAATGTTTTGAATCAGAGAGTCATAGAGATGTACAACATGAAGACCCTTCAGTCCATTTCGTCCAGATATTCTAAATTAATCTAGTCCCATTTGCTGACCAGATATTCTAAATTAATCTAGTCCCATTTGCCGACCAGATATCCTAAAGTAATCTAATCCCATTTGCCAGCATTTGATCTACATCCCCCTAATTGCTTCCAATTCATATACCCATTCAGATGCCTTTTAAATACTTTAGTTGAAGCAGCCCCCACCACTTCCTCTGGCAGTTCATTCCATACATGCACGTCTGCATGAAAACGTTGCACCTTAGGTCCCTTTTAAATCCTTCCTCACCTTAAACTTATGTCCTCTACTTTTGGACTCCCCTAGACTGGGGAAAAGACCTTAGCTATTCATCCTATTCATGGGATGTTATAAACTTCTACAACATTCCCCTTATCCTCCAATGCTCCAGGGAAAATAGCCTTAGTCTTTTCAGCCTCTCCCTGTAGGTCAAACTGTCCAATTCTGGCAATATCATTGTAAATCCTTCCTGAACCCTTTCAAGTTTCACAACATCTTTCCTATAGCAGGGAGACCAGAATTGCGCGCAGTCTTCCAAAGTGGCATCAACAATGTCCTGTACAGCCACAACATGACGTCCCAACTCCTATACTCAATGCACTGATCAACAAAGGCAAGCGTACCAAATGCCTTTTTCACTACCCTGTATATCTGTGACTCCACCTTCAAGGAACTATGAACCTGTATGTGAACCAAGGTCTCTTTGATCAGCAAAATCCCTTCACTCAAAAGCCTGTGAATATTTGGAAACTTTTACCTCAGATTGCTGTCACTGAATAAATTTAAGGCTGAATTTTGGTCACTCAGTGTTTTGTATTTCAACTCCTACTTGGTGCTTTATGTGCTTGATGCGTGTCCTACATTCTGGTAGAAGTGTCAGGATGGAAAACATTTCTGATAGTCTCATTCCAGGTTGCACAGAGAAATTAAAGGCATAGGTAATAGCACTGCAATAATAATCCAGAGACCCAGGTTAATGTTCTGGGGGCATGGGCTCAAATCCTACCTTGGCAGCCAGTGGAGTTTAATTTAATTAATAAATCTGGAATTGAGGGAGTAATGATTGTGATTTTAAAAAATAATCTGATTCAATTACAGAAAGGAATCTGTCATATTTGCTCCTGGTCTACATGTGACTCCAGACCCACTGTGTTGTGTCTGAATATTAACTATCTTTGAAATGATCATACCACTTCAGCCAAGGGTCATTAGTGTCACAGAGTCAGATGGCATGGAGACAACCATTTGGCTTAACTCAGCCGTGCCAACCAGATATCCTGAACTGAACTAATCCCATTTTCCTGCATTTGGCCCATATTCCTCTAGACCTTTCCTATCCATTTACCTGTCCAAACATCTTTTAAACATTGTAATTGTACTTGACTCTACCACTTTATCTGGCAGCTTGCTCTATATACATACCAGAGTCGATAAAATGTGGAGCTGGAGAAATCAGAGCAGGTAAGCAGCATCAGAGGAGCAGGAGAATTGACTTTTGGGCAGGACCCCTGATCAGAACCTGTGTTTTCCATCTTCACATTTTATCGACTTTGGCTTTCCAGCATCTGCAGTCCTCACTATCTCCTATATACTCTAGCACACTCTGGGTGAAAAGGTTGCTCCTCAGGACTCTTTTAAAATTTCTCCTCTCACTTTAAATCTATGGTCTCTAGTTTCAGACTTCCCTACCTTGGGGAAAAGACCCGGGACTATTCTCCTTATCTTTGCTTTTTATGATTTTATGCACCTCTATAAAGTCACTCCTCAGCCTCTTCCACTCCAGCCAAAAAAGATTCCAGCCTACACAGTCTCCCTTTACAAACCCTCCAGTCTCGGTAACATTCTTGTAGATCTTTATTGCACCCTTTCCAGTTTAATAATATCCTTCCTGGAGCAGTACTCCAAATGTGGTCTTACCAAAGTCTTGTATAGCCATAATATGATGTCCTAACTACTGCAATCAATGTTCTGACTGTTGAAGGCAAGCTGAATGCCATCTTTACCACCCTGTCTACCTGTGATGCCATTTTCAAGGATCTATGCACCTATACCTGTGGATCTCTCTGTTGAACAACACTCCTCAGGGCCCTACCATTAACTGTGTACGTCTTGTCTTAACAAAATGCAACACGTTGCAATTATTCGAATTAAACTCCATTTGCCATTCCTTGGTCCATTGACCCAGTTGATCAAGATCTCGTTGTACACTTAGATTACTTTCTTCATTGTCCACTATACCATGTATAAAGCCATGCTGACTTTCCCTAATCAGATCTTGCCTTTCCAAATGCAGGTACATCCTGTTTCTCAGAATCTCCTCCAACAGCTTACACACTACTGATGTCAGTTTTACAGGGCCTGTAGTTGCCTGGCCTTTCCTTGCTGTTTTCTTAAACAGTGGCACAACATTAGCCACCCTCCAACTTCTAGCACTTTGTGGCTATCTATGACACAAAGATGTCTGCTAGAGGCCCTGCAATTTCTTCCCTAGCTTCTCACAATATCCTGGGATATACTTGAGGTCCCCATAATTAATCTACCTTGATGTGTTTGAAGACCTCCAACACCTTCTCTTCTGTAATGTGAAGTCTTTTCAAGAAATCAGTATTTATTTTCCCAAGTTTCCTTGCTTTCTCCACGTAAATACTGAAGCAAAATAACCTGAAACAAACACAGAGAACAGAGTTGTTTCTCTCTTCACAGATGCTGCCAGATCTGCTGACTTTCTCCAACACTCTCTGTGGTTATTTTGTTGAATCTCCTAATTATTTTGTTTGACATATTGTTTAGATTAGCAGTTATTTTCTATATCCACTGGAATACATGCCAAGTTTATGCAATTTGCCTTCATAATTTAATCTTTTAAAATCGTTTTGGTGATTCAGTATTACACCTTTTCCAAATATAATATATTTTTGAAGGTTTTGTGCCTGAAACTGGATGAAGAATGTCAGATAGAGAGCTGATTAAGCTTCTAGCCAGTCAGCACCTAACTTCCGCACTTGACTGTTCCAGCCACCTTGATAAAGAGCCCAATAATCCATTAGCTCGTTTGAGTATAACTTGTACCTGTGCAATAGCTTTTAATGATTTGTACATTGGAACACTTAAATGCTTTTTCTCCTTCTTAGCTCCTAGTCTCTCCTCACTAAAAAAGCACACATTTGTCTTTCCTGAATTCAAAAATTGTGACCTTGCGTTTCTCATTGAAATACCAAATGTCACATTTTGTCTATTCACTGAGTGTATTTATGTCCCTTGTAACTTCTTGTTCCCAGGTACACAAATTGCTCTGCCCCTTAATTAGAAATCCTCTGCAAATTTGGTTATACAGTTCCCTTATTCCAAATCATTGCCACATTGGAAGAAATGTTTAGCCACCAGTACAGCCCCAGAGAACATTCAATCCAAACATGCCTCTGTTGAATTAAGTGGTCGTTCTGAAAGAGTGAATACCGGAGACTTTGTTAAGCTTCACCCAGTCTGTTCAGGTTGTACATGTCTGGGATCCAGGTCAGGTGATGGTGGTGATCATAAGGCAGAACATCTTAGGCTCTCATGGAGTTACAATCTGGACCCACATGTCTCCTCATAGATTTAGGAACAATGTTTATCTTACTGAGATAATTTGTATGTGTTTGCTATTGTAGAAAAAAAACTATATGTTGTTTAAGACAAAAGCTTCTCCTTACTAAGACTCAGCTGGTGACAGCAAACTATCCCAACCACATAAAGCCAGTCACTGGTTTCCTAAAACCACAGACAACAGTTTTCTTTTTGCAAACTCTCAGTCTTCATTTCTACCTAATTCCAAACCAATATCAGAAGGTTACCTCCAATTCCCTGTGGCTTTATTGTTTTTCAAGTGCTCATTTGATTGGAACTTTTTACCAAATGTTTTTGGTAAAGTCGCAGGTAGATAGGATAGTGAAGAAGGCGTTTGGTAGGTTTTCCTTTTTGGTCAGAACCGGCTGTACAGACTACTTTGGAATATTGTGTACAATGCTGGCCTCTGTCCTATCAGAAGGATGTTGAGAAACTTGAAAGTGTTCAGAAAAGATTTACAAGGATGTTGCTAAGGTTGGAGTGTTTGAGCTAGAGGGAGAAGCTGAGTAGGCCAGGCCTGTTTTCCCTGGGTCGTTGGAAGCTGAGGGGTGACCTTATAAAGGTTTATAAAATCATGAGTGGCATGTTGTCTAGAGGGCCATATATACAGCTTGCATCAATACTCCCATATCCACCACATTAGCAATTTCAGTAAGGACTTTAGCTAAGTTAATCGGACATGGCTTCCCCTTCACAAATCCACACCCACGCTTTTAATGCTTTCACACCTGCTGAAGTGCTCAATCATTCTGTCTTTAGTGATGCATTCCAGGAACATTTTGACAATTAATGTGAAGCAAGGTCAGTAATAAGCTGGTTTCTTCCTAAGTGATGATGTGACAAACTTACTAAGCAAAAAAAAAGCCCTGATGAAGAGCTTATGCCCGGAACATCGATTCTCCTGCTTCTTGGATGCTGCCTGACCTGCTGTGCTTTTCCAGCACCACACTCTCGACTCTGAGCTCCATCATCTGCAATCCTCACTTTCTCCAAAAAGAATCAAACAACTAGGCTGGTCAAGACCAAGTAAATAACATTTAAATTTAATGAGGTTTAGGAGGACATTACATAATTAAAACTACCTAACATTTGGACAATGATGTAGCATGCATCATTGACAGATTCATAGAGACTGGTTTCATTCAGTTGACAATTTAATGGATACCTGTGTTGTTTTATCCCTCATCTGTGTATATGTATCCTGTGTTACTATTTCTTCTCACGTTTAGTATTTAATAAACTGACTCTTTTGTTAGTTCAACAGGGCCTAGTTCAATTGGATATTTCTAAAACATAAATGTATTTGGTCTGAGCAATTTCAAGTATCTCATCTCGAACTCTGACAAATTGAGGAACCTCTCACAGGAGCTGGTTGTAACAGAGGTTAAAGAGATGCTCATCATGTCAACCATGATTTCTAGTCAGAGGTTACCTCTCATCTCTCTCCACAGGTATTGCTCTTCCAAGCACAACTACATCTTTTACCCCCCTCACTAGAGTCATACAGATCTACAGCACGGAAACAGACCCTTTGGTCCAACTCGTGCATGCCAACCAGATATCCTAACCTTTTCTCGCCCCATTTGCCAGCACTTGGCCCATATACCTCTAAACCCTTTCTATTCATATACCCATCCAGATGCCTTTTAAATCAGGCTCCACTATTTCCTCTAGCAGCTCATTCCATACACACACCAACCTCTGAGTGAAAAAGTTGCCCATTAGGTCCCTTTTATATCTTTCCCCTCTCACCCTAAACTATTCCTTCTAGTTCTGGACTCACCCATCCCAGGGAAAAGATTTTGTCTATTTCTCTTATCCATGCCCCTCATGATTTTAAAAACCTCTATAAGGTCACCCCTCAGCTTCCAACCCATCAGGGAAAACAGGCCCCGCCTACTCAGTTTCTCACTATAGCTCAAACACTCCAACCCTGGCAACTCCCTTGTGAATCTTTTTTGAACCCTTTCAAGTTTCTCAACATCCTTCTATTAGGACAGAGACCAGCATTGCATGCAATATTCCAAACGTGGCCTGTACAGCCGGTTCTGACCAAAAAGTAAAGCATACCAAATGCCTTCTTCACTATCCTATCTACCTGAAACTTTACTTTCAAGGAACTGTGAACCTGCACTCTAAGATCTCTTTGTTCAGCAACACAACCTAGGACCTTACCATTAAGTGTATAAGTCCTGCTCTGATTTGCCTTTCCAAAATGCAGGACCTCACATTTATCTAAATTAGACTCCATCTGCCACTCCTCAGCCCATTGGCCCATCTGGTCAAGATCCCATTATACTCTGAGGTAACCTTCTTTGCTGTCCGCTACATCTCCAATTTTGGTGTCATCTGCAAATGTACTAACTATACCTCCTATGTTCGCATCCACAAGAGACATTTGCAGTTTTTTTGCCTGAATAATTTTCTGCTCCACCCTCTGCTGGAGCTCATTAATGGAAATGGTTCACAATTTGGGAATACGCTGAACTCTAAAAAAAGGCGACATTGGAGAATGGAAAAAATCTCTCATCCTTGCAAGGTTCAAAATAAAAAAAACACTTGCAAAGCCACTGGTGGAAAAGATCAAGAAGGAATTTGTCAATTTGTGAAGCCACAATTTGTTCTGAAGAGTTAAAAATAAACTTTATGTTATTTTTGAATGGGATATGGGCATTGCTGGCAAGGCCAACATTTGTTGCCCATCTCTAAATACCTTTGACCTCAGTGGCTCTCTGGGCCATTTTATAAGGCAGTTAAGAGTCAACAACATTGCAGTGAGTTTAGAGTCACATGTAGACCAGACCCAATAGATGCAAATTTCCTTCCTTAAAGGCCATTAGTGAACAGAATGATTTTTTTTGTGACAACTGTTAAATGGTCATTATTAGACTAGCTTTTTAGTGAATTCAAATTTCACCATGTGCCATGATTGGGTTTGAACCCATGTTCCCAGAGGATGAACCTGGATCCTCTGGATTCCTCATCCGACATAACCTGATTTCCTCTATGTGCTCCAGATTCCTGCCACATTCCAAAGATGTGCAAGTTAGGTGGATTGGCCGTGCCAAATTGCCCATAGTGTCCAGGGATGTGCAGGTGAGGTGGATTGGTCATGGGATTTGCAGGGTTATTGGGATTGGGTGGGGAGGGAGGGTTGGGTCTGGGAGGGTTGGTGTGGACTCAATGGGCCGAATGGCCTGCTTCCGTGTTCTAGGGATTCTGTAATTCTATAACTATGACAGCAGCACCTCCCCTAATTTTAGTCCGTTGGAAAGCGTCCTCGTTCTTATTTAATTTGGGGTGGATAGACTTTGCAGGGTTGTGGGGAAGGGTCAGATTTTGATGCTTAAGATTGTAATGTCAAAATTATCCGGTGCTGCAAATCTCACAGACCTGCATTCTTTTGCGAATAGATTTGTTTGGATAAGTAACGCTTTGCAAATGTACATCGATTCCCTAGAGGAAATGTTGCTGCAGGCCACCATCTATGGTACAGCATCGGAAACCATTTCACATTGAATAAATGCCATGACTTTTTATTCCACATGCAAACAGGAAGTAAAGTTGAGCCTTATTCTCAACACCCATTTCATTGATACTTCTGCTCCCAGTCTTTGCTCTCAAATTTCTCCAATTAGTGGCTCCTGTTCCCCTTCCTCTTCTCACCCTCATCTCCATTCTTCTTCCCCTCTCCCTGGTCTCTACATGAGCACTGACAGTCTTCATCTCTGCCTATTGCTGCTGTCTCTTGCTGCTTCTCCTGCCATTTGCCCTCACCCAGTTCCTAACAGTTTTTCAGGTCCACCTCCACATATTGTTACTTCAAAGCACTGACCAGAATCTGTATCACATCTAAAGAGTTTATTGCATTTTCAGTAAAAATGTACTGAGGTTTTCAAACAGCTTAAAGCTAGTTCCAGGATCATTGTTATAAACATGGCCGTAGGGTCTTTACAAGATCAGAGGTGAAGGCCTGACATTGCCTTGCCTGGGACTAAGCCATATCTTGGTCACTTAAGTGTATGATGCATTTATAAAGTAATTGTCAGCATAAAGTCAACAATTATTCTAGAAGTGCCTGTTCACCTTAAATAACCAATCTACAATTCCACTTAGTGCTGGGAAACTACTGCACTAAAACTGCCAGCTGTTGCTCTCTTGAACTACTTCACTCACAAAAATACTATGACCTATTTCAATACTGCCATGGTGCAAGCCCTTTCTGCTATGTAGCCATGTAGCAGACTATTATCCAAGAACTCCCTCTTCGATTCTCCTTGTATTCAAAACCTTGCACTGAATCTTCCAGGCAGTGGCCTGGAGGCAGGAATTGAACATAATTAGCTAGGATAGTGCTGTCATGATAATGGATCAACCCCAAAGTACTATGATCATTTTTTTAACATTTAATCCTAAAGCATGTCTTTTTAAAAAGGACTAACACCGTCATAAAAAGACTGCAGATGTCAATTCAATGTTGTCTGGCAAAGCGCTATGGAGAACCCATGGAATATCAAACCTGTAGAATGTCAGGGAAAGTTCAAACAGACAGAGGCTTGGCAGGAGATATTGAGGGGCTAACTATCTTCTCTTCTCACTCAAAAGCCACCACTTGCAGACATTATTTGTATTCTGCCCTGACAGGAATATATATACAATAGGTTAAAAGCCAACTGCAAACCTGGTCTGTGTGTGCTAGTGCAGAAAGTGTGCCAGTGATCTGAGGTTCTTGAGCATTAGCCTGCACTAACATGCTGTGAAGGCTACAGTCCAAGAACCAAGAGTCTGACCAGCAAGCCAGTCAGAAGGAAACATGATGACAAGGACTCTTTCACTCTGTATAGTGCAAGATAGCCACTGTTAAAAGAAAACTGGGCAAAAGGATTTCAACTAACAGTAAAGTTAAGATATTCTTCAACGTTCTTAAAATGTGGCTGTTCAACTGTCAACATTCCACAGTCTATTCAACATGAACTTCCTGGAAAGTCATATATGTTTTCACTTTTCATTTGGACTCACTTTTTATTTCTAATCTGTAAACATATGTTTTGTGTTACTATTTCTTTCATATTTAGTAACTAATAAACTCTTTTTTTGTGAACTTCAGAAATCTGAGTTAAATTAAACTTAAATTCATTGGTTTAGGAGACAGACACGCATAAGGAAGAGTCCTTTTTAAACTTTGCCTTGTTGTGTTAAAATAAGGGGTCATGTGAACAAAGAACAGATAACAGTTCACCTTTGTCCTCTCAGAACCTCAATGATATAAAGTATCTGTTTGGAATTGGATTAACTAGGGGAACCTAGACTGTAATTATCCTAGGTGCATGCAACAGATACTGTAATACTGCCTGCTCCTAGGATCCCACTTCCACACTCAGAAAAAAAATTCTTCCAAATCCAGCAGAATACTCCAACACTCCAAGACCATCCTGCTATGGATGCCACATTCCATTAACTCCCTCTCCTTCCATAGTACCTAGCCTAATATTCCAGACCTAAAAGCCTGTACAAATCCAAATCCAAGGGGTCACTTCCCTCACAAGCCTAAACTCAACAGGATCTTCTCCAATATCCCAGTATTCTGACCAAACTAATTTCAGATCCCTAGATCAAATGCTGCTGAAGAAAATATTCACATGTAGGATGGAGAAAGTGAGGACTGCAGATGCTGGAACTCAGATTCGAGAGTGTAGCGTTGGAAAAGCACGGCAGGTCAGGCAGCATCTGAGAAGCAGGAGAATCGACGTTTCGGGCATAAGCCCTTCATCAGGAATCCTCATGAAGAGCTTATGCCCGAAACATTGATTCTCCTTCTCCGTGGATACTGTCTGACTTGCTGTGCTTTTCCAGCACTACACTCTCGACTCATATATAGGATGTCCTTACAAAGATGCACTTGTATTTAACCTGTTCAATTTTAAGACCATTAGTCATGTTGAAAATTAACCTAAATGTTAATAGAACGTTAGTAGCTGAAGAATATTTCTGTAAATATGCAACTGTTCATAATTCCCAAGTTCATACCCTCAAGGTCAGCCACAATCAGCAGACAAGAACTAGCTTTGAGAACCTGTACTTACATTTTAAAAAGTAAATATATATTATTATGACCGTGTCTGATGTGACTGCACAGTAGTTCAGTAGTTAGCACTACTGCCTCACAGCACCAGGGACTGGGGCTTGATTCTAACCTTGGGTATCTGTCTGTGTGGAGTTTGCACATTCTCCCTGTGTCTGTGTAGTTTTCCTCTGGGTGCTCCGGTTTCCTCCCACAGTCCAAAGGTATACAGGTTAGGTGAATTGGCCAAGCTAAATTGCCTATAGTGTTCAGGGGTGTGTAGGTTAGGAGCATGGTTCTGGGTGGTATACCCTTCGGAGGGCCAGTGTGGATACGTTGGGCCAAATGGCTTGTTTCCACATTGTAGGTGTTCAATGAATTTGGATCCAAACATTAAAACTGACATTGTAAGTTTTATTTTTTCCATTTGTTTATCATGGCAGACAGTCACTGGACATTTTCAAAGGAGGCTACCTCTAATAGTACATATTATTTGAAACAGTCAAATTACAAATACCTTAAACAAAGATTGAACTCTTTACCCCTCAACAACCCTATAGATGCTTAGTTACTTTTCCACAAATCTTTGCATTCCAGCTTCTTTACTTAATGTTTCTTCATGAGATTCTTAAATAAACTACTCATACAGCTCACTTATTTCTTAACATGAATACCACAAACAATTTGCAACAGCCGTCTGTTTCAGGAACTTCTTAGGAATTCTTTCTCCTGCCCTGATTTTTCTGGAGACTGCTGAAATTCACTGCTGCCTCGGGAGGCCTTTTCTCTCTAAAATAAATGAATATGCTCAAATTCTGAAAGAAAACTTCACACTCACTCGATTTCTGGATTGTTTTCTCTGTCTCTCTGAAAGGAAAAATTTTGTCTGTTTCTCTGAGTCATTGTACTCCTTGTTGCCGGGCAACTGTCCAATTATTTTTCTCTTCTACTCTTGCTTACAAAAACCCTCAACTATTCACTTCAAGTTTCTTTAAAAAACTCACTTTAACGCATAAAAAATCCTGTACCACTTATCGGACTCAAATTTAAAACCAAAGTGTCATTCTTAACACATACAATATAGAAATGCAAATCAAATTTAAAGCTATACATAATTCTGTCCACTTTGGAACTCAAGTTTCCAAATAGCAATAATAACATATTATGAACCTTCATCACAATATGTCACTGATAATGAAATATATAGGCATCACTGTCAAATTTATAACACTATTTACTTTCTTCCTGCTAATGGCATGAAACTTGTTCTGTCTTTACAAATATTTCTTATTTATATTATTAGGTGTTTCCCAATCTTTACCTGTACCTCAGGAGAAATACAGTACAAACAATATTCATGTTTTTATTTGGCACACCATGGATCTTCCACGATAATATTGGGAGAATCTTTTGAAAATTCCACGCTTTTTTTTGATAAAGTTTCCACAATACATTTCATAACATTTTAAAAAAGGCTTTTTTTTTGCAACTTTTTGATCCTCTTGACTCAAAGCTTTCCTTATTTTGTTTCCTTCACATCCCACGGTGGATTTGTTGTTGTTGCTGAAGTTGTCAATGAAATTTAACCCAATACCAACAGTAATGGTTTCTCATCACTGTCTTGACCTGATTACGTTACTGACTCTTTCGACAGCATGATGAAAGGCAGGTGCAAGGTCTCAGATGGATTAAAGGAAGCAAATGCAGGCATTTGTTTATCTATATTTTTGTGTTTATGGTTAGATCTGGAAAAATGATATGTTTACCTAAGCCAAAATACTGTCAAGTCAAGGCCATCTCCTTCTGAGTAAGATAGTGGCAAGAATCTAATTAATAACCAACTGAGTTATGTGCCTGTACCATTTCTGGTTCAATCCAACTCACATTGTCATACATGGAGCAATGTACGGAAAATAAAATGCAAGATTCTGAATCAGTCCACTTTACTAATGCGCCCAAGCAATTTCAACCTTCCTTTTATAAGAACTGTTGAGGTATAATAGATCACATACTCATTCTCAAGCTGACCCTATCTCAAAGACTGGAGTACAAACACTGGGCCATTATTTTTCACAGTTTCATTCCCACCCCAACCTTTTTGGCTATTTTATGGGTCTTGACTGCACCAGTAACTAAATCATAGAAGCCCTACAGTGGGAAAATAATCTATTTGTTCCACTGAGTCTGCATGACCCTCCAAACTAGAGTCTAGATTAGAGTGGTGCTGGAAAAGCACAGCAGGTCAGGCAGCATCCGAGGAGCAAGAAAATCGACTTTTCGGGCAAAAGCCCTTCATCAGGAATGGAGGCAGGGAGCCAAAGGGGGTGCAGTGGTAGTTTGGTGCACTGATCTCTACACCGCTGAAGCCAGATGCAAAAAAAACTCAGTGCCTGCCTCCGATGACCCTTCAAACAGCATCTCAACCATGCCCAGCCCTTACCTACTCCCATAAACCTTGCATTTACCATGGCTAACCCACCTAGCCTGCATGTCCCAGGACACCGCAGGGCATTTTAGCATGGCCAATCCATCTAACCTGCATGTCTTCAGACTGTAGAAGGAAACTGGAGAATCTGGAGCAAACTCACAGAGACACAGGAAAAATGTGTAAACTTCACACAGACAATCGTTCCAGTTTGGAATCAAACTAAGACCGTTGGCGCTGTGAGGCAGCAGTGTTAACCACATTCATTGAATATAATTAAAACAGAGATATTTTTGTCGGAAACTGCAGGTTCCAGTGATGGATCAGAATCTCAAATTACTTACGGTCATTTTTACTTTTATTTCCAATTTCTTTTTCAAGACAATGGCTGAAAAGAAAAACAAAACTTTTGATTTAAATTCAGTGATTGACTGGCAAAGTCCAATGTGAAACGCATGTGATGTTGCACCTGAAATGTGTCAGGAAGCTTTGAGCCAGGAGTGACTGAACAAATCATTTCACCATTGAAAGGAATCAGAAACATCGAATTTCCTCAAACCTATGAAACAGCAAATCTTAAATCAACTGCTCAACCACCAACGTCAACTCTACTGGTGCCATCCATTAATGGATGCAACATTGTCTTATTTGTTTTTCACAAACACTTTATAGTTTAATTTGGCCTTTTTGTTAACTTTTATCTTTTTGAACTTTGTGTATGTTTGTTGAATTACTATTTCTTCTTGTGTTTCATAAGCAATAGCTTGTAAATGGACAGCATGATAGCTCAGTGGTCAGCACTGCTGCCTCATAGCACTAGGGACTTGCGTTCATTTCTACCTTTGGAAAACTGTCTGTGTGGAGTTTGTATGTTTTGCCTTTGTCTGTGTGGGCTTCCTCTGGGTGCTCTAGTTTTCTTCCAAAGTCCAAAGGTGTACAGATTAGATGGATTGGCCATGTTAAATTATTATAATGCAGGCTATGTGAATTAGCCATGGGAAATACAGGGTTACAGGAGGACGGGTCTGAGTAGGATGCTCTTCAGAGGGGTGGTATGGGCTCAGTGGACCAAATGGTTTGTTTCTATATTGTAGGGGTTCTATAAGCTCACTTTTTTTGTAATTCAAAAATGCCTGGCTGAATTGGCTCCTTTTAAAGCTTAAATTTTTTAGGGGTTTATAGGTGAAAGGTACCCACAAGGGAAGGGAGTCTTTCTAAAATAACGTTGTAATGAACTATTGAGGGTGTGTGGTTGATTAAAGATGAGGAGCCGGTTCATCCCTTCTTACCCACAGCTTAATGATTTTTCATATCCAACTGGAATCTTAGCAAACTGGGGACCTTCACTGGGGTGTGAGGATAACAAGTGTGGATTAGGTGATATGGGATATCATAAGCAAATAGTGTAGTTGTAGAAGGTCAACCATGAGCAGATTAATTTGTGCAACAATTTAAAAGGGCCAAATGGCCCATTTCTACCTATAATTCTTATGTTTTTAGGTTTCACTGAGTACCTGGCATTGGGTGTTCCAGGGATTTTTTTTGTCCCCAAGAGAATGATATGGAAAGACTGGACCACCACCTATATTGCTGCTATTTCTCTTTCCTAGGATTCCTGGAAGAAATAGGGAGAGAAAGAGCTTGAGAGATGGTCTCTGCCACTTTTTCCTAAGTTTTACAGTGTCAGAAATGGGCATTGCTCGAAGGTGAAGGTCAAAATGATTGTCTCCTGTTATCGCATCCCTCATATACAACTCAAAAACATTTAGAAAAAAATTATTCAATTTTCCATGAGAAGAACTAGAGGATTGTGTAATGAAATGATCAAAGTTTCAAAATCTACAGGCTCTATCTTTGCGCCATTTTTATTCCTTGCCAAATGTGCTGGAAGATATTGAATTGAGACAAAATGGGTGAGGCAGCTTAGTATATAGCTGGGCAAATTGATTTCTTAATCGTTAATCTGAACCTATATGTAGAATTTGAAATACAGATTCAGAAAGCAATGAACATGGATAATGCAGTTGATGAAAATTCGAAGGAAATACACAACTGAGATAAATAAGAGATTGTTAAGACAGTAGCAACAGGATATATGTATCACTTGATTGCTTTGTTTCATTGCATGTCTGTGAGAAGCCAATTACTTTTTGGTGCAGGATTTCCCATTTTTAAATTAATTAATTAATTTAGTGATACAAAATGTTGACATTTCATTTTGGAAAGCAAAATCTTCACAATGATTGATTTGAATTTTGGCCAAAACCCACAGTTGGAAAGTAAGGTAAAGGGTGCAAACCTTTGTTAAGAGGAGGAATAATTAATCAATTTCTTGCTGAAATGTCCAAAGGAAGGGTCAAACAATGTGATTCAAATTTAATACCCTTGATGGGGTATATCAAATTCAATTCAAGCATGATAACTTTCAAAGATTTGATGTGGATTTGTTGAATCTATCATTATTATGGAGCTGAAGATTCTGAAAGACTGAATGAGAGTACAGCTGTGTGTCGTGAAGTCAAAGCCAGATTGTCAGGACTCTGATTTATTATTCTTAATTCCAGGGATTTGAACATCACAAGCAATATCAGAATTTTCGATCCATATCCACATCCAAATGCCTGTGAGAAGATGCTGACTGAACTGCTGCAGTTTACCTGGTAGATACACTCACAGTGCTACTAGAAGGGAGCCCAGGACTTTGACCAAGTGACAGAGAAAGAATTATTAAACAGTTTCAAGTCAGGATGGTGAGTGACCTGAAGGGGGCCTTGTTGGTGGTTGTGTTCCTAAATATCTGCTGCCTTTGTCTTTCTAAATGGTGAAAGTGTTGTGCAAAGTTGCTACTTCAGAGCATCTTGTAGATGATACACACTGCTGTTATTGTCTATGTCAGTGGTGAAGAGTGTAAGAAGGGATAACAACTAAACAAGCTTATTTTTTCTCAAATGGTATCGAACCTCTTAAGTCATTGTTGGACTTGCCTGATCCAGGCAAATTCCATCACACTGCTGAATTGTGCCCTTAATCTCTAATGGAATTTATCTGCTGTTTGTTTTGTCAATTTAGATTAGATTCCCTACAGTATGGTCTTTGGCCCACCAAGTCCACACCAACCCTCTAAAGAGTAACCCACCCTCTACCCTATATTTAGCCTTGACTAATGTACCTAACACTTTGGGCAATTTAGCATGGCCAATTCACCTGGCTTGCACATCTTTGGATTGTGGGAAGAAACCGGACCACCCGGAAGAAACCCACTCAGACACGGGAAGTAAGTGCAAACTCCACACAGACAGTCACCCAAGGCGGGAATTGAACTTGGGTCCCTGGTGCTGTGAGGCAGTAGTGCTAACCACTGAGTCATTGTGCCACCCCATTTATTTATATGGATAGAAAATATATTGGGCTCCATATGAACAATCAATCATTCCAGTTGGTTAAAATGCAGTCCTTTCTGAATGATGACAAAGGCTGACAGAAGAAATCTCTTAGTTGGCTGAGATGGATAAATCAGAATATAACTTAGCTTACAAAGTCTAGGGAAGGAGACTGAAAAACTGCTGGAAGAATTGAAATCAGTGATTTTCACAAAGGCAACAACTTTGTTTATTATTGGTTCTGGTAAAAGGTCATCAGCCTGATAAATTTGCTCAGTTTCTGTCCCTGCATATGCTGCCAGACCTGAAGAGTGATTCTGGCTTGTTTTATTTTTATTTTTGATTTGCTTTTTGCTGAATTGATTGATCATTAGATTTGTAAGCTTCAATTTATCCAAACCTTTGCCTGGCTCAGTTATTCCCACTATCATGAGTGCATTTAAGATAGAGATGGATAGGTTTTCAATTAGTAAGGGGATCATGGGATATGAGGAGAAGGCAGGGGAGTGGAGTTGAGAAACAAATCTGCCATGGTGGAAAGACAGAGTAGACTCGAGGGGCCAAATGACCTAAATCTGCTCCTATATTTTTGATCTTATGCTGTTTCCTCAATGATTTACAGCTCAGTATGTGTTCAGATTTCCCCGTGTCCTCAGCCTTTCCTTTTCTCTGTAACTCATTCATGCTCTTCCATTCCCGTTCTCACTCTGTACACTCTGCATCCGTGTCTCATGTTCCTCTCACTCCATTAACCCATAAATGGCATCCTTGCCTTCAGCCACCACAAAAATACAAAGAAGCTGTTGATGCCTTCAAATAGGATCTGAAAAAAATAAGGACCTTGAAATTCCCTCTTTCCTTTGATGCTTAATTCCATCAGAATTCCTCAACATTTCACACTTCTCTGTCTAAATGAAAGACATAGGCGTGTACCTCGCGGAGCTGCAGAATCCAATGCAACTATTAAATTATTTGAAACAATTGACAGCATCATAGAAAACAATAAGAAATTGTATTATATGAAAATAGTGATGACATATCAGTCCAAAATCAGTTTCTTGCAGTAAATTCTTGTAGCTTCCCTGTTTTTGCCTGGGAAGTATTCACCTTGAGTAGCCATTGGAGGTCACTTCTAGATTGAGATTCTAACCAGCAATTCGGGCAAACTACAAAAGGTAAGTGATTGAAGAGAGGAAAAGAAAATCAATTTGAAGCTTCAAAGATTTGAATCCAGCAAAAGTATCTCAGTGCACCCCGTGTACAAAGAGAACTGAGCCAATGCCAACTCTGAAAGTTTCACGTTGATATTAAGAATTATTTTTTAAAAATTGAAGATCAGGGTTCATTTCCTACATACTATTGCAATCATCTGCTGGAGACAGACTGGCACCTGCTTGTAAGTAATGTAACTATTTCCCATGTTACTAATAAAATCAGTTAGTGATTGAGGAATAGCAAAAAAAAAGCACTTATCAATAAATAACACCAGGAGCAGACAGATTGGTGCCTGAACACACATAATCACTGGTGCTTGAACTGGGCAGAACACAGTCCGAACAGCGAGTCCTATACTAATCAATACAATTAATAGCCTAACACAAAATTAAAGTCATTCTGTTGGAGTCACAGTGGAGACAGTACTGGACAAAAATTATTCAGTGTCAGCAGTGACTTCAGATACCAAAGGTTGACTCTGTGAATCACAGGTTGTCAAATCTTAAATGGGGGAGGGGAAATAGAAGATTGAAGTTCTGATGGATGCTGTTCTGCTTGTCATAATGATACACTTTACTGGAAAGATGTAACGTTGCTACATTAAGCAGTTCAGTTTGTTCATGTGACCATGCTTCCTGTTCATTTTGCTGAACTTGAGTTTGACCTGGGCAATGTCGAGTTTCAATATGGTAAAGTTAGCAAGAAGTTCTGACATCACACCATGATTGACTTTCCCTGCGAGAACTGAAGTGTTCAACGACAACAAGGGCTAATGAGTGAGAATGGAAATTCCTTGAAGTGAGTTCGAATCTGGAAGACAATGGGTGGTACAGGCACAACTCCTGTCTGGAAGTATCAGTGGGAAATCTGGCCATTTTGGTTTGGAATCCTTATTATAACACAACTGTCGACATGAAACACTGTCACCATTTTGGATGCAGGGAAACATTAGCAAGGAAAACCAATCTTGCATGGGCTATACCAGCAACTTAGAGAGAAGACGTAGAGCTCACGAGCAGGCAAAATTCTTCTAAAACCTGCAGTACCAAGGACATTGGAAACAAAAGACATTAAGGATTTCTTTAACTGCATCTGAGGAACCATGGACACCGAAACAAACCACCTCCTGATTTGGGTTGTCCATATATTGTTAAAGAAAGGACCCAACTGGAGAGAGCCAAGAAACCAAAAATGCCCGTGGAACTTGGAACTATGCTAATTGAGACAAAGTAGCGTCCATTCATAAGGCTGCTTTTAGTCGTGGCACATGGTTTGAAGATCTCTGAAAAATCAGCCCCAGTGGTAAATTGGCTCTAATGTATCAAGATCAAAAAAAAGTACAAACTTTATGGCAAGCATAAATTGGAAGAACTACGGTCTTGGTTGTCGCAAGCAATATATGTGAGCTAATGAAAAGAAGAATATTCAGCAAACTTAATGGTCCCTTAGCATTTCTTTAGAATTACTGGATAAATTTTGACCATAATTAGTTGCCTTTGCTTACTTCAGGTTCAGATTTACTAGCCTCAGGAACTACATGAGGTGTATAAGGGCTAGAAATGACAACAATGTCGCATGTTTAATGTGGGATATAGGTAAAGTAGTGTTACTTCTGCAATCATAATTACTTCTGCAAAGTAAATGAACTCACACCAGTGTATAATTGTTTCAACCAAGAGCTGAGTCAACAAGAATGAAAACTATGTGAAGGAAATATATAATTGTTTTTGTATTAGCTAAAATGTGCATATAAGAATGAAATGTGCCTGCAAACAATGGTAGATGTTACAGACAAATAGATAAGGTGCTGTGAGGGGAAGGGGTGTAGGTTAAGCTAGATATGCTTGTACAAACAATAGTTAAGCATCTGTTTCCCACTTCTGCAAAAACAAAAACAAACCTCAATTAAAAGGTCATAAGGCTCAATATGGATGAAGAATGGGAGGAAATGTTATAAGTAAGGGAAACAGATGGTAGTGAAGGAGGATATACCTAACAATGGACCACAGCAGGATGTGCTGAAATGGCCAATAAAACTTGCACTTTGTTATGCACAAGGCCGGATAAGGCAAGAGATAAACAATAGTAATGGGTGCCGGGTTTAGAGTAGTGGGAGGAGGGAAAGAGAAACGAATCCTATATAAGATATGTACTTGCTAAATTCTGCGTGAATGTTTTAGGCACCACGCTTGCAAGTGTATAATAAATGATACTGTTGCTTCAGATCTTGTCTCGAACTGAAATTATTGAAGTGAGTGGGTTCTATTTCCCACATTTAAAAAGAAGGTATGTTTTTGAAAGTGACTCTCCTCTGAGGAAGAATATTCGGCAAACTTAATGGTCTTTTAGCATTTCTTTGGAATTAGTGGATAAATTTTGACCGTAATTAGTTATCTTTGCTAACTTCAGGTTCACATTTAATAGCCTCAGGACCTGTGTGAACTATATGAGTATTAGAAATGACAACAATAAAGCATGTTTAAAAAGAAGGTACATCTTAGAAAGTGAGCCTTTTCTGAGCTACTTTAGTTATGGTTTTCCCACTTAGCAGTTAGGATTTGTAACAGCTGAGTAGATTTGCAATGTTGAAATCAGTTCAACACAGATAAGACTTTTTATCAATATTCTTAGATTGAAAGGGTAAAAGTTGCTTGTACGCAGCTGTTTTACTTTCATGTTTGTATTTATAAAGATTTCTGTAGGGCAAACCATGGGCAAAAAGAAAATAAAATAAAATTTGGTCCAGACCGACAAGGATTTCTTCCAGAACATATGATGCATCCACACTTGAGAATGCCTCAAATACATCCTTTGTACAGTGAAGAAGGGAAAGGAGGAGGATGGTGAGTGAGTTGCTGATGGTGTTACGAAGAAAGATTATTCATTCAGCCTGGCATTTGGTGACAACAGGGTGAAGGGATTAACATACGCTTGGACTTTTGTTTTGAATTAGTGAATCATAGAATCTCCACAGTGTGGAAGCAGGCCATTCAGCCCATCCTGTATTGTGCCTCTAGAAAGATTCTCATTTCTAGCACTGTTTTCTTGAGATGCATACATTTTCAGCTACCTGAGTCCTAAATTCCGGAATTCTGTTGTTAAACTCATCTGTTAATCAACCTTCATTTCAAAACCACACCATCAGCCATCTCTTGGAGTAATTCTTTAGTCATGCATTCTGACTTCTACTTTTCTTCTTGATATTTTATTTTTCATTGACCTTATCTATCGAATACCCATATAAATAGATGTTAGTATTGTAGACAATATTAGCAGTATCTGGTATATTATTGTCATGGGTATAATTGCTAATCCGTATGCAAACTTGCCCAAAATTGTACCAGTTGTAAGAAATTAGTGCTTTTTGTTTACATAACCACCTCTATTCCAAAAAAGCCAATCAGCATAAGTTCTGCTCTGCATTCTGACGAGATTTCTATTTGTCTCTTTCACCATGTTCGCCAAATTTGTTGCCATCCCTTTTTCTGAGTGATAAACTTGCTTTCACAGCCAAATCAGTTTTCATTTATTTATCATTAGCATGCAGCTACCGTACTTCAGTTCAAATTTTGTTCATGAGAAAATGATGGCAGGAATTACCAGGGTTTCCTGAGTGAAATTAAGAAGATTTTTTTATCATCTACTAACCCTATGAAAAAAACAGAAACAACATCAAAAACATAGCCAAACGCAGGTGATGTGTTTAAAAGGGTAATGTTTGGTATAGATAGAATAAAGCTGTCACATCTAAAAGTCCCTCGAGCCCTTATGGTGTTAGATTCTTCATGTGAGGCCACAGCTGCTTTATGTTTCAATTACAGCCTGAGTATGAGAGGAATATGTAGAAATTTTGAGTTCCTGGTGTATGTTTGTTTTCACTAATTTGGTTTTTCCTTGTCTCTGCATTCTGAGATGATTTGAGAAACAGGAAGGGAGTGAAAGCTTTCTAGCTTACAAATCCAACTTTTCTTTTTTCTACACTGTTTTTCCAAACCAGCTTCGGAAATATAGTTTGAGTGCAATCCTGAGTCTGGTATGTTCCCCTTCCAAGCTGATTAACTGGCAGATAAGCAGAAGGCGTTTAGTATGATTTCCTTTATTGGTCAGAGTATTGAGTACAGGAGTTGTGAGGTCATGTTGCGGCTGTACAGGACATGGGTTAGGCCACTGTTGGAATATTGCGTGCAATTCTGGTCTCCTTCCTATTGGAAAGATGTTGTGAAACTTGGAAGGGTTCAGAAAAGATTCACAAGGATGTTGTCAAAATTGGAGGTTTGAGCTATAGGGAGAGACTGAACAAGCTGGGGCTGTTTTCCCTGGAGTGTCGGAGGCTAAGAGGTTTACAAAATTATGAGGGGTACGGATAGGGTAAATAGGCAAAGTCTTTTCCCTGGGGTCGGGGAGTCCAGAACTAGAGGGCATAGGTTTAGGGTGAGAGGGGAAAGATATAAAAGAGACCTGCGGGGCAACTTTTTCACACAGAGGGTGGTATGTGTATGGAATGAGCTGCCAGAGGAAGTGGTGGAGGCTGGTACAATTGCAACATTTAAGAGGCATTTGGATGG
>NC_057712.1:29260209-29270894 GCF_004010195.1 Chiloscyllium plagiosum
ATTGTACTCTCTTTCTCCCCACCCCCACCCTCCTCTAGCTTATCTCTCCACGCTTCAGGCTCACTGCCTTTATTCCTGATGAAGGGCTTTTGCCCGAAACGTCGATTTCAAAGCTCCTTGGATGCTGCCTGAACTGCTGTGCTCTTCCAGCACCACTGATCCAGAGGTGGCAGCACTGTACGATGCAGTCAGAAAGGAGCTGCAGTAGATACAATCTCACTGACTCTCACGGTTACCATAAGTACACTGCCACACACCTTGCTTCCTGTACAGATTCCATTCTTCCTCCTAGTTTCACTATCTTCATTGCATCTATTCCAGTGATACTATCTTCCACAATAATGTCTCCATCATGTCCTCCTTTTTCCTCAACCGAGGGTTCCCTTTCACTGTGGTGGACAGGGCTCTCAACCATGTCCAACACATTTCCTGCAATATTGTTTTCATGATTCCTCTCCATTCAGAACCCTGTAGAGTTTCATTTGTCTTCACTTTCCATGCCACCAGTCTCTATCTTCAAAGGAACATTTTCATGATGCCACCAGCAAACACATCCTGTGCTCTTCCCTTCTTACTGTGAAACCCTGTTCACAATTAATATTTCAGCCACCCTCCACCACCATGGCACCTTCCATGCAATCACATGTGTAACACTTACTCATTACAGGGAGAACTAGCCAATTGGATACAGAACTGGCTCAAATGTAGAAGACAGAGGGTGGTAGTGGAGGGTTGTTTTTCAGATTGGAGGCCTGTGCTCAGTGGAGTGCCACGAGGTTCGGTGCTGGGTCCATTACTTTTCATCATTTATATAAATGATTTGGATGTGAGCATAAGAGGTATAGTTAGTAAGTTTGCAAATGACACCAAAATTGGAGGTGTAGTGGACAGCGAAGAAGGTTACCTCAGATTACAACGGGATCTTGATCAGAAGGGACAATGGGCTAAGATGTGGCAGATGGAGTTGAGAGTGTGTTGCTGGAAAAGCGCAGCAGGTCAGGCAGTATCCAAGGAGCAGGAAAATCGACGTTTCGGGCCAGAGCCCTTCATCAGCCCTTCTTCAGGTCCAGCCTGTAACGTTGATTCTCCTGCTCCTTGCCTGACTGCTGTGCTTTTCCAGCAATGCACTCTCAACTCTGATCTCCAGCCTCTGATCTGCAGACCTCAATGCCTCCAAATGGCAGATGGAGTTTAATTTAGATAAATGCGAGGTGCTGCATATTGGGAAAGCAAATCTTATCAGGACTTATACACTTAATAGTAAAGTCCTAGAGAGTGTTGCTGAACAAAGAGAACTTGGAGTGCAGGTTCATAGCTCCTTGAAAGTGGAGTCACAGGTAGATAGGATAGTGGCAAAGGCATTTGGTATGATTTCCTTTATTGGTCAGAGTACAGGAGTTGGGAGGTCATGTTGTGGCTGTACAGGACATTGGTTAGGCCACTTTTGAAATATTGCATGCAATTCTGGTCTCCTTCCTATTGTAAAGATGTTGTGAAACTTGAAAGGGTTCAGAAAAGATTTACAAGGGTTGGAGGATTTAAGCTAGAGGGAGAGGTTGACTAGTCTAGAGCTGTTTTCTTTAGAGCGTCGGAGGCTGAGGGGTGACCTTATAGAGGTTTATAAAACCATGAGGGGCATGGATAGGATAAATAGACAAATCTTTTCCCTGGGGTGGGGGAGTCCAGAACTAGAGGGCATAGGTTTACCGTGAGAGGGGAAAATATAAAAGAAACCTAAGGGACATCTTTTTCATGCAGAATGTGGTACGTGTATGGAATTAGCTACCAGAGGAACTGGTGGAGGCTGGTACAATTGCAAATTTAAAAGGCATGTGCATGGGTATATGAATAGGAAGGGTTTGGAGGGATATAGGCCGGGTGCTGGCAGGTGGGACTAGAGTAGATTGAGATATCTGGTCGACATGGATGAGTTGGACCGAAGGATCTGTTTCCGTGCTGTACATCTCTAAGACACTATTTTGCCTTTTCCCTACTCAGTGTCCAACGCACCAAACAATCCTTCCAGGTGAACCAGCAGCATACTTGTTCCTTGTACAAACTAATCTGCTGTATTCACTGCTCACTGCTTTCAATGCAGTTTCCTCCACATTGGCGAGATCAAATGCATTGGCACACTGCTGTTGAATCTGCAAGGATAAGATTACAGACTTTAAGAAGTAGAAACAGGTGTAGGCCATTTGGCCCTATGAGCCTGCTCTTCTATTCCACAGGATCATGGCTGTTCACTTACTTGCCTGTAACTCTTAATTTCCTTACTGATCCAGAATCTATCAGTCTTAGCCTTAATTATTCATAGGCACTCTGCTCCCACAGTTCTCTACGGCAAGGAGTTCCAAAGACTCTCAACATTCTGAGAAAAGAAATTCCTCCTCACCTCAAATTGGCACCTCTTTATTCACGACAATGCCCATGAGGGGAAACATCCTCTCTTGACAACTTACCCTTGTCAAGTCCCTTAAGAATTCTATGCATTTCAATGAGGTCACCTCTCATTCTTCTGCACTCCAGTAAGCAGAGCCTTTGCTCATAAGACAATCCCTCCATACCAGGGAGCATATTTGTGAACCTTCTCCAAACTTCCTCCAATAAACTGATATCTTCCTTTATATAAGGGACCAAACCTGCTCACAGTACTCCAGATGTGGTCTCACTAGCACCTTGTACAATTTCACAAAGTTATACTCCAACTCCTTTGAAATAGGGACCAGCATTCCATTCACCCTACCGGCTGTACGGTGCTAGTTTTTTTGTGTTTTGTGTATAAGTACTCATAAGTCTCTTTGTTTGCAATTTGCTACTGTTTTTCGCTATTTAAATAATGCTCTAGTCTTTTGTTCTCCTGTCCAAAATGAACAACTTTTCATTTTCCAACTTCATGCTCCATTTGCCAACAGTTTGCCCATTTACTTCACCTATCAATTTCTCATGTAAACTGTTTGTATCCCTCTTGCAATTTGCCATTCCACTGATTTTTGTGTTGTCTGCAATTTTGGCTACATTTGCTTCCTTCCTCCAAGTTAAGTATAGTGTTGGCATTTATAGTCCCAGCATTGACCCCTGTGGAACTCTACTATTCTCAGGTTCCCAACTTAAAAAAGCACCCCTTATCCCCATTCATTGTTTCCTGCCCCTTAGCCAACTGTTTGTACATGCCAATATAGTACATCCAACATCCAGCTCATGATTTAACTTTTTGTGAGGTACGTGGTCAAACGTTTTCTTGAAGTCCAAATACAACACATCTACTGGTCCCCTTTAATCTACTCTGTGTGAGAATACCTTACAGTAAAATGCCATCCCTACTATCTACCACGCGTGTCCACCTCCACCATCCTTACAACAGTCTACAAACCATCCCATGTGGATGTGAAGAATGTCCTGGATGAAATTACACCACTGCAAACACCCTGGAGATGAAATTCCCCAAGGTCTTCTTTATCGGGGCCAGCAATTTCAACTAAGTCATCCTCGAGAGAGTGCTTCCAAAATACCACCAACACGTGTCCTGCCCCACTAGAGAAACAAACATCCTAGAACACTGCTACACAACCATCGAAGATACCTAACACTCCATCTCCCATTCACACTTCGCAAAATCAGATCACAGCACTGTATTCCTCCTCCCAGCTTACAAACAGAAGCGCGCAACGGGAGGATCCTTCACAGAAATAAATACAATGCTCGTCCGAGGCAGCAGAAGCGCATCTCAGGACTGTTTAGAATCAATGAACTGGACTGTTTTTCAAGTACTCAGTGGAAAGCCTCGACAGGTACACCACCATCACGGACTTCGTTAGCTAATGCTTAGAGGACTGCGTGTCAAAGAAATCAACCTGGGTGTTCTCTAACTGAAAACCTTGGATGAACCAGGAAATCCACTGACTATTGAAGTCCAGGCATGATGCATTGATTTTGGACGACCCAATCCTATACAGAAAATCCAGATATGATCTCTGCAAAACCATCAGAGATGCCATGAGGCAGTGGCGGACCAAGTTAGAGGCCCAAACAAATCATATGGACTCCCGTTGCTTTTGGCAAAGCCTAAACAACATAATGGGATACAAAAGGAAGCAGAGCAAGGTAGCAGACAAAGACACATCCTTCCCTGATGTGCTCAATGCCAGTCGAGCTCGGTTGAAGCAGAATGCCAGCGGTGGTGTTGTCAGCCAACTTGTAGATGGCATTTGTTTAGAATTTGGCAACACAATTGTGGGTGTACAGGGAGTAAAGTAAAGGGTTGAGAATGCATTCTTTGGTTCAAGCAGAATGCCAGCAGCACGGTTTTACCTGCCCTGGCAGCCCCAAACATATCTGTTCCCTCCATCACCGCTGCAGACGTCAGATCGGTCTTCCTGCGAGTCAACCCAAGGAAAGTGACAGGCCTGGACGGAGTGCACAAACGAGCACTCAGATCCTGTGAGGACCAGCTGGCAGAGGTATTTAGCAACCTCTCCAGTACTTGAACACAGTCCAGTTCATGGAATCCAAGCGTCCCGGAGACACTCTTCTGCTGCCTCGGATGAGCATTGTATTTCTTTCTGTGAATGATCCTCTCTTTTCAGCTTCTGTTTGTAAGCTGGGAGGAGGAATACAGTGCTGTGATCTGATTTTGCAAAGTTTTTCCGGATGATGGAGTGGTAGGTATCTTTGATGGTTGTTTAGCAGTGTTCTAAGATGTCCGTTTCTCTGCACTCATCCCTCGAACATCTGGATAACAAGGAACCTCCATCAGAATCCTCAACGACTACAGCACTGCCTTCAACACCATTATCTGATTCAAAACTCTGGCGCATAGGTTTCGGCTCCTCCCTTTTCAACTGGATCCTGACCCACAGACTACAATCAGTGAACTGCATCTCCTCCATCATAACACTCAACACTGGAACCCCCACCTCCCCAAGGATGTGTTCTCAGCCCCCTACTGTACTCTCTGTACACTCATGACTGTGTTTCCAAATTCTGAATGAACAAATTTGTTGATGACACCACTGTGGTAGGACAGATAGCAAACAATCATGAGTCAGAATACCGTAAGATGATAGAGAGCTTGGTGACAACCTCTATCTAAATGTCAGCAAAACTAAAGAACTGATTTAAAAATCACACAACACCAGGTTTATAGTCCAACAGGTTTATAGTCCAACAGGTTTATTTGGAATTACTGCTCCTTCATCAGGTGGTTGACAACCTGATGAAGGAGCAGCATCTCCATATTATAGAGAACTGATCATTGACTTCATAAAGAAAGGAGGGGAACGTGCGCCCGTCTGCATCAATGGAGCGGAGGTTGAGAGGGTGGAGAGCATCAAGTTCCTTGAAGTGACAATAACCGACAACTTGTCCTGGACTCCCCACATAGATGTGATAGTCAAGAAGGCGAAACAACACTTCTTCCTCAGGGACGGCTCAGAAAATTTGACATGTCCATGGGACCCTCACCAATGTTTAAAGATACACCACTGAATGCATTCTATCCTGGTACATAACGGTCTGGTGCGACAACCACTCTGCCCAGACCATAACAAACTGCAGAAGGTGGTGTGCACAGCCCAGACCTCACGGAAGCCAACCTTCCATCCATAGACTCGATTTACACTTCTTGCTGCCATGGAAAGGCTGCCAAAATCATTAAAGACCCATTCCACCCTGGTAATGCTCTCCTACAACCTCTTCCATCAGGCAAATGATACAGAAGCTTGAACAAATGCACCAGCAGGTTCAAGAGCCAATTTCTTCCCTGCTGATGTTAGAGTGATGAATGGACTATCTAACTTCAAATAATGCTGATCTTGTCAATGTTGATCTCGCCTCATACACATCCCGTGTGGCGTAACATGTGTGCCTTACACTGTCCAAGATTTTTTTTATCCGATGATCTGTAATAATGGGATGTTGAAAGTACATTTCACTGAAAAGATTAATGCAAAATATCTGTTAACTCCGCTGCCATTCTCTTGTTTCCTATAACTATCTCCCCAGATTCATTTTCTAAGAGGCTAATGTTAATGTAGGCATCTCTTTTCCTTTTCAAATCTTTGAAGAAGCTTATATCATCACATTTACCTTCCTTGCTAATTTACCCTCATAGCTGAAAATGTGTTGCTGGAAAAGCGCAGCAGGTCAGGCAGCATCCAAGGAGCAGGAGAATCGACGTTTCAGGCATGAGCCCTGAAGAAGAGCTCATGCCCGAAATGTTGATTCTCCTGTTCCTTGGATGCTGCCTGACCTGCTGCGCTTTTCCAGCAACACATTTTCAGCTCTGATCTCCAGCATCTGCAGTCCTCACTTTCTCCGAGAAGAATTTATTCTCATAGTTGTTTTTCATCCTTCTTTATTGGTTCTGAATGTATCCCAGTTTTCAGGACTATCACTAACTTTTGCCTTCTTATATGCTTTTACTTTCAATTTTATAATCTCCTTAACTTCCTTGGTTAGTTATGGTTGGTTTATCCCTCTTTTAGAATCTTTTTCCTGACTGAAATATATTTTTGCTGAGAGTCATGGATTACCTTTGTAAATGTGTATTGTCTCTCGCTTACTATCTTGCCTGCTAATCTGCTCGGTTCACTCGAGCTAACTCGATCCCCATTTCATTGTAATTCCTTTTATTTTAGTCAAACGTTCTTGTTTCTGACCCAATTTTCTCACAGTCAAAAAGGATATTAAATTCGACCATGTTATGATTACTACTTCCGAGGAGATCTTTTACTCTGAGGGAACTTATTAAACATGCGCCATTATTTGAGATCAAAGATGTCACAGAACTAAACGAAAAGAGAATTATCATGTTTTAGCAAAGCGAAATAGGTCCAGAGTACGTGTTAATGGGAAAAATGGACTAGGTCTGCTGAAAGCACAATTAAGAAAATTAGACACTGGAAGGGAAACAAAATAATTGATAGAATTAATATTCTGAATTTGTTGAACTCAATATCGAGTTCTTCAAGCCACAAATTGAAGCTGTTGAACTCCTGATCCAGGATAGATTGTTCCCTAGTTGGCTGCATGACATATTGCTCTAGGAAATGATCCCGAATGCACTGGATGAATTTGTTGCTGTAATATAATCAATATTAAAATGAAATCCCTCTAATTTTTTGCTGTACATTTTTTACATTATTTGTTTGTTTGTACACTTTCTTGCAGTGTTTAGGTGTTTATATACAACTCCTGTTTTCTTTCCTTTGCTGTTATTTACCTTCATCCAGATGGACTCTATATCATTCAGTCCAGATCATCTCTCACAACTGTCTTCATCTCTCAATAACATTGCTATCCTAACACCTTTTTCATCCCTTCTCTCTTTCCAAAAGATCAAACATCCCTGAAAATTACGTTCCAAGCTCTGATCTCCCTGTAACCATGTCTTCATAAAAGCCATGAGATCAAAACATTTATCTCTATTTGCATCATCAGTTCATCTAATTTAATCACAGTGCTTCATGCATTCAGATACAAAGCGTGACTCGGATCTTCCAATTGCTTGCCATTCTAATGCGCCATCTTACTTACCTATTTCAGGTCTCTCCTGTACCAGTGAAGTTCAATGCCAGTGAGAGGAACAGGATGTAATTTTCTGTTTCAGCACTTTACAGCCTTCTGGAGTTCAACAGCTTCGATTTGAACTCAATATTGAGTTCAACAAATTCAGATTATGAATTCTATCATTCATTTTGTTTCCCTTCTTTCCAGTGTCTAATTTTCTTGATTGTGCTTTTAGCAGAGCTTGCCCATATTTTTCTGAACACCTATTCTGGACCGATCTTGGATATTAGATTAGATTCCCTACAGTGTAGAAACTGGCCCTTGGGCCCAACAACTCCACACCAACCCTCTGAAGAGTAACCCACCCAGACCCATTTCCCTCTGACTTATGTACCTAACACTACTGGCAACTTAGCTTGGCCAATTCACCTGGCCTGCATATCTTTGGACTGTGGGAGGAAACCAGAGCACCCAGAGGAAACCCACGCAGACACAGGGAGACTGTGCAAACTCCAAGCAGACAGTCACCCGAGGCTGGAATCGAACCTGGTGCTGTGAGGCAGCAGTGCTAACCACTGAGCCACCGTGCCACTCCCTTCCCTAAAACATGATATTTCTATTTTCCTTTAGTTCTGTGGTATCTGTGATCTCAAACCTCCCTTGCCCTCTCCCGACAACCCGTTTCACATGTTTCTTCCCACTGTTTTTCCACAGTATAAAACCCATCATTATTCCACTTTCCTGTTCAGTTTGGAAGAAATAATGGACTCAAAAAATTAATGTTGCATTTTTTTTCCAAATGTGCTGACTTTCTCCAGCATTTTCCATTTTGATAAAAGCTAACATTTTCCTTCACATCAGTAAAAAAAAAATGAAAATCCTTAGACGTTTGAAGTGCAAGTCTCTTTCTAAAACAATAAGAGTACAGCGTTTATTCATGTTTGGAGAATGCGATATGCCATTCGGTTTCCATACAGAAACAGATCTGCAGGTGAATGCAGTTACATATGTGATTCTTACCCATAACAAAAACATTCTCAAATGATACGCTTACTATTTCACTGGTATTGACAAACTGCAAGATTTTACATGTAAGCTGCGTGTAATGTTAAACGGTTATGCTTTAGTGGCAACAACTACCATTTTATGTCAGAATGAACTTCTGAGAATGTTTTCGACCTCGACAAGATTAAGAAATTTGGGGACAAGTCTACCCCTTGGGTCCAACACATACAACTTGGCAAGAAATCAAAGAGCAAGGCAGAGATTGGAATCAGCATTGATATGCAATCTCCAAACCGAGCCTTACGAAAAGATAATTATTTGAGCAAATACTACACTCTTTGCTATAACCTGACCACAATGCTTGCTACCATCAAAACAAGTTTGCAGAACATTTGAGGTATCTTACAGCATTTTTTATTCAAATGGCTCAACTTTGGAGTAATTCAGCTGCTGACATATTTCACCACATCATTCAGTCTACACTTCAAGAACATTGAACATCAATGATGACATTCTCACATACAGTCACACTGAAAGTCTGCCTACAATGTCTTATAGAATGCAATCTCACATTGAATAAAGATTTTTCAATGAAAGCAAAATGAAATTCTTGGCCACGTCTTCGGAGGATAGGGTGTATTGCCTGATCTGCGTCAAGTTCCACATGCTGTGTTTTCGACAACCACACAGGAATTCTGGAGTCTGCCAGGAAGCTCATGTACTGTAATTACATGATCAGCTTCCTGACACAATCTTACATGAGAAACAAAAAAATCATACGAACAGTTAGTGCACCAGATCAAATGACAATTGTCTGCAAGTTTCACAAATAACTACATTGACCCTGAGAAGATCTTGCAAGCTTATTTGGTTTAGGTACAGGTCTCATACACAACCCATTATTGACTATGATGGCAAGCTAAGTACTAAATTCCCTTGAGCAACTTTATTTACACATAGAGGAAGGAGCACTTTCAGTCAAATAGGATATCATCTTTGCTGTAAGGAAGATAATTTGAACTAATATTTGATCATAGACCATAAGTAAGTTTGTTCATTCCACACAGCGCATTGCAGACTGAGAGAACAACCCCAAGTCACTGACATAAGTTTCATAAGGATTTAACAAACTGTTAAAGGAGTTTTATTGCAGCACAAACATGTGCCATCTGACCTCATGTCTCCAGATCACATAATTCCCTATGAAGTAAAGAAGTACAGAAGTACATTATGATATGTTATCTGATTAATGGAAACACTGGCTGGATAGGCTGGGACTTTTTTCACTGGAGTATAGGAGGTTGAGAGGTGACCTCATAGAAGTTGATAAAATCATTAGGGGTATGGATAGGGTTAATAGTATATGCCTTTTCCCTAGGATGGGGGATCTCAAGACTCGGGGGTATGTTTTTAAGGTGAGAGGAGAGAGAATTAAAAAAAACTTGATGGGCAAAGTTATTACACAAAGTGTGGTTGGTGTATGGAACGGACTTCCTGAGGAGGTCATAGAGTCATGGAGTTGTGCAGCACAGAAATAGACCTTCAGTCCAACTCGTCCATGTCGACCAGATATCCTAAATTAATCTAGTCCCACTTGCTAGCATTTGGCCCATATCTCTCTAAACCCTTCCTATTCATGTATCCATCCTGTTGCCTTTTAAATGTTGTAATTGTACCAACTTCCACCACTTCCTCTGGCAGCTCATTCCATACATGCACCACCCTTTGTGTGAAAAAGTTGCCCTTTCAGTCCCTTTTAAATCTATCCACTCTCACCCTAAACGTTTGCCTTGAGTTCTGGACTCCCCCCAAACTAGGGAAAAGACCTTGTCTATTTGATGGATATGGGCACAATTACATTTAAAAGACATTTGGATAAGTGCATGAAATTGAAAGGGTTGGAGGGATATTGGACAGGAGCAGGCAGGTGGGACTAGCTTATTTGGGAATTATTTGAGGAGAAAGTGAGGTCTGCAGATGCTGGAGATCAGAGCTGGAAATGTGTTGCTGGAAAAGCGCAGCAGGTCAGGCAGCATCCAGGGAACAGGAGAATCGACGTTTCGAGCATAAGCCCTTCTTCAGGAAGCCCTCATTCCTGAAGAAGGGCTTATGCCCGAAACGTCGATTCTCCTGTTCCCTGGATGCTGCCTGACCTGCTGCGCTTTTCCAGC
>NC_057712.1:29271149-29304745 GCF_004010195.1 Chiloscyllium plagiosum
CAAAGATTTCAGTGGCCTCATTCCTGAAGAAGGGCTTATGCCCGAAACGTTGATTCTCCTGTTCCCTGGATGCTGCCTGACCTTCTGCGCTTTTCCAGCAACACATTTCCAGCTCTGATCTCCAGCATCTGCAGACCTCACTTTCTCCTCAAAGATTTCAACCTACTGCAAATCCTCTTACAAGGTTGCCTTCCTTGAAGAAGCTCTCTTCCTCCCTCTACAAAGATTTCAGTGAGTCCCTCTCCTTTCATTCCTAAAGAAGGGCTTATGCCCGAAACATCGATTCTCCTGTTCCCTGGATGCTGCCTGACCTGCTGCGCTTTTCCAGCAACACATTTCCAGCTATTTGGGAATTATGTTCAGCATGGACTGGTTGGACCGAAGGGTCTGTTTCTGTGCTGTACAACTTTATGAGCCTATGACTCAATGACATCCCTCTCCTATCAGACCAGAATCATGTCCACGTTTTTTTGACATTACTTGAATAAATACTTGCCAATATCACAGACAGAAAATTCCAAATCTTCATGGCAGTGTGTAGCATTAACCCTTATTGTTTGGAATGCAATCACGATGCATAAACTTTCACATCTCAGTACAGCTCAGAATTGAGATTTGCTGTTGTTCAACTTAAAATTACATGTTTTTAAAACCACAAGTTATTTCTCCAAACAAAATTGTGTTGTTAAACTATGCATTATTTGTATATCTCTTAGTCTCCTTTGTGCTGTGGTCTGCCTGTTGCCTCGGGAACAGTAGCCATTACATCAGGATTAGGAAATGTGTCTGTCCTCTCTGAAACCAGTATCTGAAGGACATGGGCAGTGAGTATTTCGCTTGGTTAATCGAATTTCAGATAGTCGAATGCCAGATAACATAGTTTAGCCAAGCATCGGGACCTTGTGATCTTGCCGGATAATCCGATATTCAGATAATCGAATGTTGGATAATCGAGGTTCCTCTGTATTTTGATTCCATCTGGATAGCTAGCCATTCGCCCCACCATCAAAATCACTGGCTTGAACTTTGCTGGATGCGACATTTTGTCTCAGCCACTGTGTATGGTTTGCCTGTTGCTGGGTCTTTGGTATCATGCCACTTTTCCATACGTGAAGCATTTTTTAAATGTGGTCCTTCATCTAGCAATTCCACAGTCACTCATCCCCTCTTGGTGATGACAGTGTATGTATTGGGATAAAATGGTGGATGCATCTTACTTTGATTCTGTTGCTTCATTCGCATATCACTTTAAATCTGTGCCCTCATTCTTTTTTCTTTTAAGAGTGGGAACAACTTTTCCCTCCTGACTCTTTCCAGCCTGTTCATGATTTAGAAAATCTCTATCAGATTCCCTCTCAGCCTTCTTCTCGGTCCCAATTTCTTTATTAATTCTCATTACTGAACTTTCTTATTCCTGAAACCATTCTTGAATATTATCCTGCACTCTCTCCAATACAGTCACATCTTTCCTGTAATGTGATGCCCACAACCAGGCAATAGCTGAGGTTCAACAAGTATCTGAAACAAATTCATTATCATCTCATTGTTCCTATACTCCATGTCTTATTTATTTATTAAGCTGAAAACACTATTTGCTTTATTTATTGCCCTCTCCAATTATCCTTCATTGATTTGTGCACATATACACTTTGCTCCTGCATGTCCCTCAGAGTTGTATCCCCAATTTTATATTGTCTTGTAATACTCTTCTGTCATCACGTCACTGTCTAACTACCCTTCTGTCCTGATGAAGGGCTTTTGCCCGAAACGTCGATTTCGCTGCTCCACGGATGCTGCCTGAACTGCTGTGCTCTTCCAGCACCACTAATCCAGAATCTGGTTTCCAGCATCTGCAGTCATTGTTTTTACCCTTCTGTGCTTTAAACAAATTTTACACTTTCCTTCTCAGCCCTACTGATCAACACTGATATCTTGATGCATATTTTGTGCATAATAGCAGCTCAGCTGGACCCTTTGCCATTACAGTGTGCAGAATTGCTCCAAACATGACACCATACAACAGCAATGCCTTCTCTGAACTATTACCTTCATCCAGAGCAATCCTCATCTGTTTGTCAAAGGACTGATTTTGTCATCCCAATTCTCCTTTTGCCTATGGGGCCATTTAGTGGTCACTTTGTGATGATGGATGCCTGTGATTTGTATGTAATCTGTAAACACCTGAGAAATGAATTGTGGCCCCTTGTCTGAATACGGAGTGCTCAGACCACACATTGTGTATATTTCAGTCAACAGAGACACAACATATTCAACACAATATATTCATAATAACCACTGTGATAGTAAACCACCAATACCAGGGATTCTCCTGAAAGAATTGGGCCTGAAAAGTCAATTGTTACTTTCTCCCATGATCCATTAGTGTGCTGAGTACTGGTTCTGGGCGATTGGGTCTGCTGACAAGCTGACATCTAACATATGATTGACAAAATGCTCTCAATCATTTTCCATTCCAGGTTACTATGTTTTGATTTGCACATTTTACATTGTACTAATCACTCACAAGTGATCCTAATGAATCAGCATCACCAGGTTAGGCCCAAGTTTTTGTGGCATTACCAGTCCACTGCCTCTGAGAGCACACTTACGATTACACACAGTTTATCTCCTAGAACTACATATGCCTTTGTTACAGTAAAATTAATAACACAAATTTAGGAGCAAGTCAATCAAATTTAGAAGTACGTCAGTCATAGAGATGTACAGCACGGAAACTGACTCTTCAGTCCGAATTGTCCATGCCGACCAGATATCCCAACCCAATCTCGTCCCACCTGCCAACACCTGGCCCATATCTCTCCAAACCCTTCCTATTCATATACCCATCCAGATGCCTTTTAAATGTTGCAATTGTACCAGCCTCCACCACTTCCTCTGGCAACTCATTTCATACACGTACCATCCTCTGAGTGAAAAAGTTGCCACTTAGGTCTCTTTTATATCTTTGCCCTCTCACCCTAAAATTATGCCCTCTAGTTCTGGACTCCCCCACCCCAGGGAAAAGACTTTGTCTATTTATCCGATCCATGCACGTCATGATTTTATAAACTTCTATAAGGTCACCCCTCAGCCTCTGACGCGTCAGGGAAAACAGCACTAGCCTATTGAACCTCTCAATATAGCTCAAATCCTCCAACCCTCATTACATCATTGTAAATCTTTTCTGAACCCTTTCAAGTTTCCCAACATCTCTCCGATAGGTCAAATTTATTAAATCAAAAGCTTTTGGGAGGGGCAGCGAGATTCTGACTCTAACCGTGGGACTTGACCACACTGTCTCTCTCTGAACAACAGGTACAGCAGTTTTATAGTCTGGATGATGCTTACAACAAAAAGCCACAAAAGACGGTTTCTTGTGTTCTGCGCATGCACACACAGACATTGCTGCTTCTGGGAATGGTGTACCATGCCATTGTGTTCTGCGAATATTTCTTCTTTAGTTAGTTTCTGTTTTCAGTCCCCCCTTGTGGTCTGAGACATGCGGGAGCATGACGAACAGACCACCTACATCCAGTAATCATCAATGGGGCCAGAAAGGGGGTAACTCCCAGGCGACTCAATGTGGAGGCTAGCACCCAGCTGTCAAAGCTTTACAACGTGAGTTAAGGACAGCCATAACAACACAACAAGCGATGACAATAACAATGAACATGATGAAGGCACGCAAAAGGCACAAGCCCCACGATCCACCTTGTAGCCATCCTAGCCACCCCGGGGAATTATAATCATGAAACTGTTTCCCTTCCTGCCGGATCTTATCAGCCTCCAAGCAGATATGATCCGCGAGGCGAGTTATATTGTCCGAGGCATCCGGAATCTATGTGCAACATTCAGGGCCATTAACAGCACAGCAGCCAACTTGTGCCACTAGCAAATAGTCAAGAGCCAAATGGTTCTGCAATAGGACTGTATGGGTGGCAATGACTCTGGAGATGGCCATGCTAACAGCGGCAAGGCCATTGGCAGTCACATAAGCCAGCCGTTCCAAAGTTGAGGCCACATTGATCAGTTCCCTCGCAGCCTTCACACGCCCATAGGCGGGGAAGGTGATCATAAAGAGTCACTTAGTCTCAGGGATGGATCGTTTGGATCGAAGTAGGTGTAGGTTGGGATGAAGGCGGAGGGAACTATAATGGCGAACAAAAGAGACCACATAGGCAAGGTCTGGGCCAATTTGGAGGGAGCCAAGGGTAGGCCTCGAGACCACAGACAAATAAGCACCATTGTGAGTCCTCAAGTAATCAGTCTGAATTGCGATCCAAATGGTTTTGAATGTTTTACCTGTCGTCATATTGACAACCTCAAAGTTCAGAATACATCCAGCAAGAAATGATCGGTGGCCAGACGAGGTAAGGAGCAGGGAATGGGAACATTCGCTGATTTCAGCATTCCACCCTGACATACGATTACATTTAAAACAAATAGTCCCCGTGAGTGTTCCTTCACCATGGTGTTTGTGAGGGACAGAGCGGGTGGGTGTATGCGAAAGGGTGTTGTGAGGCTGGAACCAGCCTTTATAGTCTTACATGTTATAAACTGCAGTCTCCCAGGTGACCTTATTATTGGCAGAATGAATGAGGTTTATAAAATCATGAGGTGCATGGATAGGAGATTCTGCATCAGACCTACTCCCTCCCGAAATGGATAATTGTGTGGATCGGTCCTGGTCCGACCACCATTCCGCTGTTTCTGATTTATTAAACGGAATGGGTCTCAGGAGAATCCCCCCACTATAGTGTGCGGGGATTCGAGTACCGACCCAGCATTTAGAGATGTTATTTTGCTGTGCATGCATATAGGACATGTATAGGTAAGTTTTAACATGTAACCCATGCCTACTCCGGTGAACGATACCTAGGTTGGCACGATTCCTTTAGTGCTCCCCTCCAGTGGCTACTAGGCAAAGGCAAGAATAAACAGAAACATCCTGGAGCTTACTGAACGGATTTATACAATGGTCCAAAGGTTATACCGCCCACGTAGAACAGCCTGCGCTCTTGGTCCGTTAGCAACAACCGCACACACACAAACAATGTCAGCAGGTCTTGAGAGGAGTCAGTCTGAAAAGAAAGCAGGGGGTGAGGATCATCAGTTGTGACTAATGTTTCCAGACTCCCTTCCCTCGCATATCAATACAGGCGCATGTTTCATTGCTAATGATAACCTCATAGGGACCATTCCACTTAGGGGCAAAGCCAGGTTTAATGGGTAGAGTTTTAACCATAATCTTACTACCCACTGATGGGACCTCCAGACAATCCTCTAATTGCCTTAGGTCATCACACCTCTCCTGTTTGTCCCTAACAGTTTTCCGCATTTCCTTCAGCTGAGTGCCCAGTCCAAGCACATAGCGACGTATTCTATCACAGAAAGGGCCAGCATTGGAACCCCCCCATGCTGATGGACTCGGGAAATTGCATTGCCCTACCTGTCATCAACTCAAGGGGTCAAACCAGTCGACCAACTTGTGATGGACCAGAGTTGCGTGAGTATAGCAGGCAGGACCTCAGTCCAGCGTTTGTCAGACTCCTGCATGGCATTAGCAAGGGAGGTTTAAGAGTTCTGTTCATTTGCTTCACCATGCCAGAACTTTGTGGATGGTAGCGTGTGTGAAATTTCTGTTTAATCCCCATCAGCTGACTGAAGGTTTTTACAACTCTTCCAGTAAAATGGGTCCCCTGGTCAGAGTCAATCTGGGATGGTACCCCCCCCCAAACTGGGAATCATCTCCACAGCTAAAATCCTTGCCACAGTGTTAGCTGAGCAGTTCTGGGTAGGGTAGGGTAGGCCTTGACCCACCTGGTGAATTGGTCAATAATCACAGCACAGGTACAACACCAACATCTACATAATGTGTAAATTTCCTGGATTTCTCTGTTGCACAAAAGGCAGGCCAAATGCAACCCAGTTAATTATTGCCAAATCAGTCTACTCTCAATCATCATAAAAGTGATGGAAGTGGTCATCAGTGGAATCAAGTGACTCTTGCAATATAATAATTGCTTACTGAACCCCAGTTTGGGTTCTTCCATAGTTATTCAGCTCCTCACTTCAGTACAGTCTTGGTCCAAATATGGACAAAAGAGCTGAATTCCAGAGGTGAGGTGAGAGTGACTGCCCTTGACAACGAGGCGACATTTGACTGAGTGTGGCATCGTGAAGCACTGGCAATGCTGGAACCAATGGAAATCAATGGGAAAACTTTCCACTGGTTGAAATCATACCTAGCAAAAAAAAGTTTGAACATTTCAATAATTTCAGTTCCAGAACACCTCTGTAGGAGTTCATGATGGTAGTGTCCTAGGCTAAACCATTTTCAGCTGGTTCAGCTCCACGCTCCATCTTCCCTCTATCATAAGATTAGAAATGAGGATACTCACTGGTGATTGCACTATACTTAGCACCATTCATGACCCCTCCGATAAGGAAAGAGTCCCTGTCCACATGTAGCAAGTTCTGTACAACAGCAACAGCTGGGCTGATAAGTGGCAAGTAATATACATGTCGTACATGTGCAAAGCATTGGCTATTTCCAACAAGTGAGAATCTAATCTTGTAATTCCTTGCCTAACAGCAATTTGGGGTTCCCTCTACTCTACTGTTCTCAGCATGTTCTCAAGAAAGCATCTCACCATCACCCTCCCCAGAGTTATTAGGATTGGACAATAAATGCTCATCTAGTAAGCAATGCCCACACTCCACAAGCAAATGTTTAAGAAGAGGTAGATTTCCTGAGAAATTGTGACAATAATTCATGGGACATTGAGACCACCACAGCTCTGGAGGCTTCCTGTACTAGCAAACATTGAATCTCCTGATGTTTGCAGGGAAACATCCTTAGCTAAAAACATCATTGTGAGTCCAGGGATATGAGAAGTGGGTTGGTAAGTTGAAGCGAATCTCAATTATTGAATGGCACAACACACTTAATGGATCAAGAGGTCTTCTATGTTGTGTGTGCTTATATTCCTACCGTCCCTTCTCCCAAAGTACTTGTGCAGAATATTACTGGCAGAGACCTGGATATTGAATTTGTTACTCAATTTCTAATCCTATGCAATCTGTTCTATGCTATTAACAGCAATAAGATTAATTGAAGATAGGTCATTGAATCTCTGCAAAAAGAATTATAGCTGAAATGTAACTGTTATCTTTAAAAGATTAAGATAGCTATACAATTAGGACTTTAATCTTCCAAGTCTGTGATAGATGTGTCAAGTAAGAGGTTGATTAGTCATGAGCCATTGATGAATGTTAATGGCTGTTCTGATGACATATCTTTCAACAAATAAAACACTGTACAAGTTTATTGTGATGCTACTTTACATACAGAATTCATGTCATGTTATTCTACTTATCATGTAAATTAAGGTGTTGATACCATAATTATCTAAGATGATAGTGAAATAGGTTTTCTTTAATAATGCTGAAAGTGAATATTGAGTCTTTGAGGTTCCTCAAATCCATGTACAGTTATATCTGGGTAGGTTGGTCTTCGGAGGATCGCTGAGGACGTGTTGGGCCGAAGGGCCTGTTTCCACACTGTTGGGAATCTAATCAAGCTAATCATATGTCAACTGTTGTGTGTAAATAAATGACGCAAATTACAATCCCAAAGTGCAGTTATGTGAAATATTAGTACTATCCATATTCAAATATCATGCACATATTTGGATGCACACCGAATAAACTGTTTAGTAAATTGATTAATTTTATTTTAGATTACCTCATGTACTTTTAAAAGTAAAGCCTCAGGGCTGAAACTTAAGTGGGATTGTGTGCATCTTGGCGATGTCAGTCACATTTCAGAAACAACCCTGAGTGTGAGTCTAGCAAAGCCTTCACTACTGAACCACCACCAAAATGGAAGAGGCCACAAGGCCAAGAGAATAGGATTCAAAGACAACATAATGATTCTCCTTGAAAAGGTTATATCTTGATGTTGATTAGAATATTCCTAATCATGTAACAGTATTAAGAAGAATTTGGAACTTAAACACATCATCCATGTCCTTACAATGAGCTGCTGACCTGCTCCTGAATAGAAGAGCAAAAGACTTAGATGCTGGAATTTCTATCACGTGACTACTAGTTTTAGATTACTTATAGTGTGGAAATAGGCCCTTCAACCTGCCAAAGCACAATCCACCCCCATTCGTTTACTCCTTCACCTAACCTGCACATTTTTGGATTGTGGGAGGAAACCCACACAGACACAGGGAGAATGTGCAAACTCCACACAGAGAGTTGCCTGAAGCAGGAATTCAATCCTGGTCTCTGCTGTTGAGAGGTAGCAGTGCTAACCACTGTGCCACTATGCCACCCCATCTTAAGGAGAGAACAAGAATGAACACTGAGATAAATGGCTTTATGTTACCATTGAGTTTTTAAAGTGTAATCAACTGCCCTGATTAGGCACCTTTCTGTTTGCTGCATATAAGGAGTGTCAATTCAATAGCATCGTTGTGACAAGAGAAAGGAATTTCATGCAAAACCCCAATAATGGAAAAGAATGCTAAACAGCTATAAAAATACTGAAGTAAAGCCTACAGTAAAACCTCCAATCAGGACAATTCTTTCTGCATTTACAAGTTATGAAGTCTATTACATTTATAAAAATTGGTAGTAGTGTCCTGGCTGAAAAATCTCTATTGCAGACAAAGAACTTAACAAAGGTAAAAAAAAACTACATTTTAATTTAAAGTCTAGAGCACAGTATCAAAAAAGCCAAATGGGCTTTCTTGCACTTCACCATCTGCCACAATGATTATAAATGTAAATCCTTTTAGTTACTGTGAGGAATTTCAATTACAATACGAAGCAAGGATAAAGTCCAAGAACATTTTATCAGGGTGCCAGTATGAACAGAGAACATATCTGAATCTATATTTGCTTTGTACCAGACAAGTGCTTTATTTACCCTGGATATGTTAGGGAAGCCAAAGTAGAATTTATGTGGTGGCTGCTTGACAGACAGAGAACACCCTGATTACAATGACAACTGAAATAGATGCTTCTTATTGTTCAGCAATCATATTGACATGGGAAACCTGACAGAGTACTATGCTTGAGTTGGTTGAAGAAAGTTGTCTGAAGCCAATTGTCAAGGACCTTGTGCAATTATTGCAAGTCACTGTCCATCATACTGGGGCTAATCTGATAACATCATGGATGTCACTCACACTAATCTTCAAAGCATCATAGAAATTTGTTATGCCAGTTTTGATTGTATTCTGAGTGCCTGTCATATCAATTCAGTTTTAAAGTTGAGTTTTCATGACAATGTTGATTGGAACAACTGTTTCTCCATAATGCTTGTCTAGCAACTATTTCGCTGTGTGAGGCAATTGTCCTCAACTTTTCCTTGCAGTGGATATTTTAGCAAATACCAACAGAATCCTGGTGACACTTGTCCAATCTGCCAAAGGAGAATATCTGATATCCTAAAGAATAGCATGCTAACTTTGTGGGTAGTATTTTCTGCTGACAGGAATAAATTTTTAATCTATCAAAACAATTGGAAGATCATAAAGTAAAGAATGCTTATGGTGTGCAGTATGTCCAACCAGCCAAAAATCTGATATTACAATTTCTGGGAAACCCTCATGGTTTCCATTCAGCTTTGTGAACCCAAATTGAAAATTCATGCTGTGAGATGTTGGTGTTTCCATGGCTAATGTGCTCATCTGTTGTTTTTCATTGATGTCCTCAACACTAGTGAACAAATAACTGTTTGCAGCCTGTTATAATGATGCAATGAGTGTGTTGTTTCTGTTACAAACTTGCAAATAATTAATGAAAGTTATGGTATTATTGCAGGATTACAACAGTGCATTTTGAATTATTTATAGATGGGATTATTTCACTAAGGAAATGCACTAAATAGATTTGACATTACTCAAAATGTATTTTGTACTTGCCAGCCTAATGGAAATTGCAATTACCAGCATTTATATTTTAATCATAAGCTAATGTTATATAAAGCCCTTGAAATATCTCAATCCAAATTATTGGGCATCCAATTTTTTAGCCTTCATGTAAACTAATGTTGCCATCTTATTCCAGATAAAATGCTTGTTTGAATTTTATACCTAAGTGCAGGATCAGAGGATGAATGTAAACACAGTCAGTAGTCCTTGGCAACAGAATTTCACTGAAGATGAGATAGCATCTAACAATATGTGAATAGCATTGCAAAACATTGCAAGTAACTCACTAAAACTATCCAGGGATTAACATGAAGTCATTTGTCATCATGTGACCTGAGCTGGCAGCAAAGTCCAGTGTAGGCGCAGCTCTATTATTTACATTTGAAATACTTTTCCAGGTTCCCACAGCAATCCTGCCTGGACTGAGACTTTCCCTTGCATGGTGGGCTTGTAGAGTGCCTCTGAGGCTTTGGAAAACCTCACACCCTGTTATGTGCATTTAAGGATCGAGTCTCAGAAACAAATATGCCGATAACAAGGTTTTATTGAACTTGCTGATTGCTTCTTCATGCAGAGCATCAACTATGCGCTAGTGCCCATTTCAGCACCAAGAGGCCAGGTTATTACTCACACAAGGGTACGACTTAATCCCTGTGCAGGTACTTTGCAATGTTAATCAGCATATCATTCACTTCAATATTAGGTATCCATGGAGAAGTCATGACCACGACATCTTGCGGTCATTAACATTCAAGATATGTTCCAGTGAGATAGTGAGTTCTATGGATGAGTGCTGAAGGATTTTAGCTTCACATCTGATGACAGCTGTTACTTGGAAATCAGCTGAAGAACTCTATGTTGAATTCCATGGCCCCATGCAGAAACCAGCACACTGGTGAAATTTAGAAATGGCCGTGGTGGTGTTGCCATTGGCTCGCTGTTGAACGGTCATTAAATTCAGCCATTTAAGTCAAGATTTGTAAATTTAACTATTCTTCTCCATGTGTTGGTTGACTTGGTAATGGAGTGGGCAGGTGAACTCCTGATCTGTTACTCTCTCTGACCAATTTATCAGGGTCAGAAACATCCCTCTGGCGATATGATAAATATCATTGTGTTCAATCCTAAAAATGGAAGTCTAACTAACAGCTGCAGGAGTTTGCTTTTGCCCGATTTCTTTTGTAAACGACATTCATAGAGTGCTTCCATGTTTTGATTGATGAAATCAGCACAAGATGAAACAAACTGACACCCCTCAAAGGGAGTAAATCTAAAAAGGGACATGGAATCTGGTTGAAGAAAATTGAGGGTAAGGGAGAAATAATACATGACTAACATCAAGGTAGATATAGGTGAGCAGAGAACTTCAGAATTTTTTAAGTCCGTGCATGATCTGTGTTTGAAATATATGCAGCTACAAGATGCCAATAAATGAGAATTCGTAGCATTTGTGCAAAAGAATAAGGAGTATTATCAAGTGAAACAATCGGCAGGTGATGAGTCCTAATACAAGTCAAGGTTGATCAAAATTTTCAGGAAAGTTTTTTGTATTTATTCTTGGTGGCAGCTCAAGGTTTTTTTGTTTTGGGTAAATCCACAACAACACTGTCACTTGCCAGGATGGGTGCAGCTCCAACAACATTCAAGCAGCTCACTGCCAGTCTAATGAAGGGGCTCGCTTGATTGGCACTTCAGCCACTATCTTAAACAGATGCATGGAAATGCCACTGTATGCTAGTGCCTTTCCAAGCCATGTACCATCCTGAGTCTGTGTTACCACTCCTTCACTGCAATCTGGATGTCTCCACACCTCATGGTTTGAAGGAGTTCATAAAATGGCTCATAATCACCTGAGCAATAGCAAACAGACTGCAGTTATTCCAGAAGATTTCTCATCACTACCTTCTCAATGATAACTAATCTCCATATCCCATGAATGAATGAAAACAAAATAGAAGGTGTGAAGTCTGTAAATTGTTTATATCTTGGAGGCCCCTTTGATTCTTCAATTTGGAACTTTCTAGAGATTTGTAGCCATCTGAGCCTGAGCAACCATCTTAGAAGACTATTAGTGTTTTTAACAAGATGGCAATTTCAGAAAATTCTATATTGAATGAAGTTCATATTCGAAGTTATGAATATGACATGCCTTTATATGGTATCATGTTTTTGCTACGCTTTAGATTAATGGATATGTCCAGCTTTGAAAAAAAACTCTGCTTTTGAACTTTTCAAAAGTCTTTGCACTTCATTTTGTCCATTGATTGACAAGAACGTACCAAACTTGAAATAGAACACCATTCTGTTCTGTATGTTCTAGGCATTTAGAATCGGACATGACAGCAGTAGCCATTCTGAATGTTTGGATTTTTTTCTAAGTTTTTTTTCTCTGCCACACCAGTGTAGGAGGTGGGCTATTGATCAAAAGATTATTGAAATAAAGAAACTGTCAGAACAAACTATGACCTTGAAGTAGTTTCTTATATGTTTACAAACTGAATCAAATTTTTTTTTGCTCTGTGTAATTTTTCTCTTTCTCATTTGACTGGTTATTGGCAAGATAGTCAAAACTGGGAGAGGGCATGTTAGGTGGTGATTAACATGCCAATATCACCACTGAGACAACGTGATCTATTACATGCTAATCAAGTCTGAAGATGAGTTTCTTGCCTATTGAAGATTTCAACACTGGCATCTTGGTTCTCAAGAAGCTTCTGGCTAATCAGAGGCTGAAAGCTCCTAGATCCAAAAGACCATTGGTTGAGAAACAGACCTCAGGGATCAAGTCAGTCATCTTGAAGACAAGGAAATGGAGCTGGCTTTCAGAAGCTATCCCTTGCTCTTCATCCTCAAATGCCTCATACCGAGGAAATTAGAGTCCCCCCTTAGCTGGTTACCCAGCCAGGAAACTAGCCACCTTTCTCATCAAATGGCAAAACAGGCAATTATGGAAGCTGCATGTAAACGATATTAAGTAGGCTTTAAATGGCGGCAGGTGGACTTTATCCCTCAGAATGTACTTGGTGAGATGGTGAGAAGTGGATGAGTATCTCTCCACAGTCAACTCACTCAATTACTTGTCATAACTTGTCTCGCCATGGTCAGAGAGGGGAAAAGTCCTCCCAGTGTGCTCAGACCTCGGGTCGTAAAGGAATTTTAATATTTAATTTGCTCCAATGAATTTTAAATAATCCCCATTGTAATCAAATTGCTTCTAATTGTTTCTTTTATGTACGCCCTGAGTGAGCAGATACAGGGAGACATGGAGGTAGAATGGGAGTGGCATGGGAGATCTGAGGGGCAGTGCGGACATGGCTGACATCGGTTTCTAAGGGGGTTTGGACCGGCCTGAGGTTGTGTAGAAGCTGAGGGGATGAGCGGTGAGGTTTGGGAGGCTTATAAAAAATGTTGGAAACTGGCATATTGTGTTGAAAATCTGAGACACATCTTCTAACTGCACCAGCCATTACAGTTCTAAGATGCACTGTGGACCCAACCCCTATTTAATAAGGCAAAAATTACAGGCAAAATTACACATGGGTCAGTTGTTCAATTCAGAAGGTGCACAAATCAGAGTTTCTGAGTCAACAAGGAAATTTGACTCAAAGTCTCTTGCTTTCTGTTCTTGGGAGGGTATGCCATCCTCTGTGGGACAACTTTACAAATGCCAAATTTCTTTGCAAAGGCAATCCTCCTTGGGAATTGCACTCTGATTATGGTATTCCAAAATGATGGGAAGATATTTTAAAAGTAAACTTTCAGAAGTTGCATAACACTTACAATAGGGTTAGGGTTAAGGTTATTATTGTAATATATTTTCAATGGATATATTGTTTGACAAGGAGGATATCTAGCCTAACTGTCTCTCAATACAGATTTTATTTTAGGTTAATTTGTTACCTGAAGGATACTAGTTCAGAAGAAATCTTTTACACCTTCATCACCACATGTCAGCATCACTCCTATCATGAGTTTCTTTGTGGTTTAGCAGAGTAAGATTTTTCTGCTATTTCCTTCTGTTTTTATTATACATAAATGCCAAGTTATTGTGTGTGATTTAAACCTTTATGCAAAGGATTTGAGTTGAAACTGTCAAAAGTAAATCCCAGAGCTGATCCACTCCAACCCATGTGGAGAAAATATTCCCTCGGTGCAAAGGAGAAATAAAAAGAGATAAGATTGCAGTCACGTCAAAGTAATGTAAAGGGTTGGTAAACTCAAATGTAAAAAATAACGACTGAAGGTATAAATCAAAGCACAAAAATAAAATAAACCTGGAGGAACTGTAAGCAGAAAATCAGATGTAATTGGAATAACTAAAATAGGACCATAAACAGGACAGGTTTGACAACTAAGCATTGTGGAAATAACACAAGGATATAGAAGGAGAAGGGCTAGGGCAGGGATATCTGTACAAATTTGAAATAACATAATGATAAGTGAAAAAGGGATGCGACTAATAGTTAGGAATAGATTTGAAATGGACTGATATAAAAGATTAAAAAGTTATTGATCATGCTGATAGGAGTAGTATACAGACTGCCCCATTGTGGAAAGAGAGATGGAGGAAGAAATAACGTAAGCAAATGTAGATGAGCAAAACACTTGGAAGAATATTTTATTTTAATCTAACTACTTCTAATAAAACAGCAAGAAGAGGGTGTAGTACATCAGTGAATCTAGTTTTGTGTGCCAGCCTTTATATTTCCTCCAACAAGAAATAGAGCACTATTAGATCTAAGAATGAGAATTAGGCCTGAACACATAAGAGATGGGCTGGGGAACATCTGGGCAAAATGGATCACAATATAATAAGGTTTAAGATAAAGATTTTAAAAAGACATAATTAAACATGAACCAAGTTATAAATTGGAAATAGTTAATATTAAGAAAATGAGAATGGAACTGCAGAAAATAAAATGGAAAACTGTATTTGTAAAGAAATAGAAAAATAATGGGAAACATTTGAAAAATTATCAACTGCACTTGGAAGAAATTAAGCCTTCGAAAAATCAAGGACAATCTAGTCACAATGCATCATGAGCAGATAAAGAAGTAAAAGGCATAATTGAATTGGAAGAAAGAATAATTCACGAAGTACTTGGAAAGCAAAGAGAATAATCATGAAAAAATTTGGAAAAAAATTAGAAATGCACGATCCAGACAAGGGGACATAAATATAAAGTATTTACTAATATCCAATTGGGAATTCAGGAGAGATTTTCCCCAAGTAGTGAGTCCTGAGAATGTTGAACTCATAACCACATGAAATAGTTGGGATGAATAACACAGAATCATTGAAGAGAAAGCTAAATAAGCACAGGATGGAGACAGAATAGAAACATATATCTATAGTAATGGATAAAAAGGGTGGGACAAGGCTTGTGTCAAATACAGGTATGCAATTATATGGCCACCCATTTTTCTCTTCTTTTCCTCTCCAAGTACTTATCCAATTTCCTTTTGAAATTTAAATTGATTCTGTGTCTGTCACAATTTCAGGAAGAGAAGGGTTAAGTTCCAGATCTTAATCAATGTATAAACAATTGATTCAACTAACAAAATGAATCCAAAGTAACATGAAGGAAAATGAAGTTAAACCTTGGACATGTGATTATCAATTGCTCCATCGTCAGTCAAGTTTGAATTGTGGTATATAGGTTCAGCAGGTTTTTTTTTCTGTTTATGAAACTCATCAAAAATTTCAGTTTTAAGTACAATACACTTTTTAACCATGGCTTTGTCAAGTAATAAACTTAACTGTTTATATTATTCAGCCAGCTCTGCTTTTTTACTTTGACCTTATGTGATAACTAGATGCAACATCCAAAAGACTTGAATCTCAGAGGCACTGCAAACAATAATCCTATTGTTTTGAACTCACCTCACGATGACATATCCTATTGGCACACAACTTCTGATTTTTCTTCCAAGATTAAAGATAGCAAAATTTTACCATAAATTAGAACCAACCAATTCACTGGCATTCATGTGCCATTTCTTTCCACACAGTGAGCTTCAACAGGAAAATAGCACTTGGCTTTGAGTGTTAAGTATTTTCTCATTTTCAATTAAAATTAACCACAGTTAAAAAATATCCAGCATTAAGTATATAAAACAAGAACAAAGTATTGCAGATGATGCAAATCTGGGACATAAACAGGAATTGCTAGAAGGCAGACCAGAGATCTTCTCTGCAGAGAGTAAGTGTTTTTGACCTTTGCACTAAGGCATCAATTGATGTGATAGAGAAAAAGGCATTCAAGCTAGAGTCTGGTACAACTTAATCTTAATGTACATGTCTTTAACGTATTACTTTATGTTGCTACTTGCTACACTGTAAGCATCATGAACTTTAATATTAGCCATGTGTGTTGAACTGGCCAGGTTGGATCTGACAAGTCACAGTCTTCTCTGAACTCAGTGTCCCCTTTTTGCAATGATGCCTCTTGAGTTGTCACGCCCCATGTCCCTTATCGATGTTTCTTCCAACCTTCCAGAGTGTTAGATGACATATTCCTGCCTCAGACCCTCATGACCTTGAGATTCCAAGGGTCATGTAAACTGGAGGCATCTGTTTCCATTGTTTCTCTTACCAGTTTTATTTTAATGCTTTTTGTAACCACAGACATCAAATGGTCCTTAACAACAGGCATCTGCCCAGTCAGAAATCTGGTTTTACTTCCTTTCACAGTAAGCTATACATAAAGTTAGCATAATTTCTCATCATGTATGTTCGGCTTCAACTCTATTAGCCACAGGGTCACAGTGTCAATGCTTCAGTTTCTGATCTGCATTAGTTGTGATGATGCGTTACTAATCTTTTCCTTTTAGCACAGATGCTGCCGGACATTTTGAGCATTTTGAACACTTTCACCAACCTTTCAATGTTATCCCACAGTCGTACATTTTCTTTGGAAATTCAAGCTGATTCTTTTCCTCTGCATTAGTTTCAAACAGATCAATTGTTTTCAATTTTGTTCCTCTGACAAATGAGGTTAAAAATGGATTTTGTGTGGTTTGCTGGGTGACAGGGATGGAAGAAATGGGACTTGGAAGGGAATGCCACTGAAGAATTTCCAGGAATTGTGCAGATTGGAATTGAAGAGGCCATGCAATTTTCATGCATCCACTTCCTCTGCCTCATTGTAGTGTTGGCCCGAAGCAGTCATAGCAATGACTGCTTCCACTGAGGTGCCTTTGGGCTCCACACACAACAGAGGGACTGGCCAACAGCCCGTAAGAGGGGGCTTCACTGGACTGGTGCGGTTGTTAGGTAGCACTTCTTTGAGTCAGCCAGGAAACGTGTTGAATCTGGAATGTGGCTGCTTTCCAGAGTCAGGCATTCCATGCACCCCATGGACTGCCTGGCACAAAAAAAGAAGATGGTACTGTTAACAAAGCAAAAACTTGCAGGTTGAGTCCGAGGTCTTCAGGCACCCCTTGCAGATATATAATGCAACAGTTGCGACAATGGGGCATGAGGTGGCCACTGATGTCCAAACCTGAGACCCCCTTGAAATCCAGTGTTTAGCACTGTGCCAAACCTCTGATTTCTAGACCCTGATCATCCCTTATATAAACCCAGTGTTCATTCAGTTCTTTAAACTGTAGAGCTCAAAGGAAACATAGAAGGACATTTAAAAAAATTCTCTTTAGCTTCTTTTGAAGGTGAAAACTATTTCATGAGCAGTGAAGATTGAATGCTCATCAATGATGCAGTGTGGAAGTATTTGCAATGGTATCAGAATCCATCAGGCATAGCTTTCATGCAGCAGATCTAGCCATTTTTAAAAACACATGACAGTGAATCAAAACTACACTTCTGTCTAAGATCAAACCATAAACTGACCACTTAAGAACAGTACTCCAGATGCATCAATAGTATGTCAGTCATGGGCTGCGAAATTTAACACTGCCGAACTGTTGCATTAAATGCAAAGCCAATGAAATTAGCTTTTCGATTCATTATAACAAGAGGATAAAAATAAAAACTTCATTTTTGAAGTTAGGTTAGTTGGGGGAGTGGGGGGGAGGTGGAGGGGGAGGCATATGGTGGGGTAAGGGGTGAAGAAAAACGTTCCGAACTTTGTAAGTTTGCGGGATAGCTGAACACTGATGATAGTCAAATTGACAGCTTGTTTGATATCTCTCTCGATTTTTATTTCCATTGAAGTCGATTAAAGTAAAAACCAGGAGAGAAGTAACATGGGTTATTGATTCACTATCATCTGTTATACACTAAAGTCAAAATTTTCTCTACAGTATTTATTACACCCAATTCTTTTGTCTAATTGGGTCTGCAGTCTGAGGGAAATTTCACCTGGTAAAATTAAATACAATTGTTACTTCTTGCCAAGATTTATTGACATGTGCAATTTTACTCTCTCTCTCTCTCTCTCTCTGTATTAGCCTTTTGGACCTTAAATCTGTTTGCACTTATACAAATTTGTGACTTTGGGAACAAAAAGATTGTAAGCAGCCAACAGTTGTTCCAGAAAGCCTGAAAGCTCCACTGTATTGTGACAGCAGTCAACTTATTCTTGTACCAAAACAGGCATGAGGCGAAATTCAGCAAAAAAGTATCTTCACTTTGAAAGGAAAAAAAATCTCATGAATATTGTTATAAAGTTACCGGTGCCCTCTTTCCTGGCTGAGGGGAGCAAAGAATGACCTGCTTCTATTATTCTGTTCATTTTACTCTAACAAGCTGTGAAACCTTTGCAGTATAAGAGTAGATTACCTACTATGTGGAAACAGGCCCTTGGACCCAACAAGTCCATACCGACCTGCCGAAGTGCAACCCACCCAGACCCATTCCCCTACATTTACCCCTTCACCTAACACCACGGGCAATTTAGATTAGATTACATTACAGTGTGGAAACAGGCCCTTTGGCCCAAGTCCACACTGACCCGCCGAAGCGCAACCCACCCATACCACTACATTTACCCCTTACCTAACACTACGGGCAATTTAGCATGGCCAATTCACCTGAGCTGCACATCTTTGGACTGTGGGAGGAAACCAGAGCACCCGAGGAAACCCACACAGACACGGGTTTACACCCATGTGCAAACTCCACACAGACAGTTGCCTGAGGCAGGAACTGATGTATCTCAACTGATAACTTCCTCTTTCCCTCTCTGGCATGATGTCTCTGTTCTTGACAATTACAAAGGAATCTATTTATGTTATTGCTTAAAAAGCAATGGTGTAACTCGAGGCAAAGGGTATTTTGATCAATTTTTCACATCATCAGACTCAGTGCTTGTGATAAATTGCACTGTCGCACAATTTTGCAATAAACAATATGATACGTGAGTAGCACATTTGAAAGTTATTTTCATAGAATTTAAATAGTTTGTAACCTTCTCAAAATTAAATTTGTGTCAGCTGCTCCTAATGCAATATTTGTTTTCTAGTTGGAATACATCTATCAAAGGAAATCAGTTATCAAATTTCCGCATCGTTGGTATATTCTTGATGAAAAGAGCAATGTGATGTATTTATGTTTGCTAACCGACTGTGAAGGGATAGGTGCCAGAGGTTAATGCTGGGGCAATGTTAGTGAAGAATGCAATAGTCGACAGCACAACTTCCAGAAAGTAAATCAACTAATTCCTTGTGTGTTGTAAATAAAACATGAGATCTGTCAATGAGTAAAGAATTGCTTAGGTTAAAGTTGTGTTAAAGATGCTTTGATGTGTTTTTTCTTACTTAGCTTGTGTTGTATCATTGCTGTCTGTAATTACTATTTTTGACGAGCACATCCTGCTATGCTTACTTCAGTAGAATGCTGCAGCACATCTGCCATAATTAAACTGAAAGTTTCAAGATCATTGTCACAGTCCAGTAAATCTGTTCTTCTATGATGTTCCTTCTGTCGCTGTCCTTAGTTGCCTCCCTGCCAATAGCTTCTGCTAATTGGTGATAGCAGAAATAAGAAACTTGAGCTGAATGCGGAACATCATTCACAAGGTAGGATTTTAAGTGCTCTGGAAGCAACACTGCAGTGCACAGAGGAAATATTCAAAAAGGAAATGAATCAATAGAATTGATCTAGGTCTTTAACTCAAAGACATTTGGTTGGTCTTTTGCATTAAAGCAGCAGGTTGCTTACAGGACACTGACAACATATATTTACGAGGATTGGTGAAATTAAAATCAGAACTGAAAGGCACAGGACTGAAAATCAGTGGACAAAAACAGTTTAGCTTCAGGGTCTGGTGGACCACACAAAAAACAGATATTACTTTGATGTTCATATTGCAGAGTAATTTTGCACTGCAGTGAAGCGACAACAAGAAGAACTTATAATTATAATAGTGGTCTATAATGGAATGAAATATTACAAAATACTTCACAGGAGCATTAAAAAGAATGCATTCCTTTTGTTAGATTAAGAGATATTAGGTTAGATGAAAATGAATTAGTTATGTTGGGGGAAGGGATTACCAGAGTTTGAGCCCTGGCTAGCTGATAGCATAGCCACCGAAGGTAGAGCAATGAAAATACAAAATGCATAAGAGGCCAGAATTAGAGGGTTGTAGAGATAAGGTTTAATGAATATGCAATAAACCTCTGGGGTATGCTCTGATACAGTGATGAATTCAGTATTTATGTGATAGAGCTGGACTAGGAGGTTGTAACCCAGCAACTTGAAACACAGTTACATGCAGAAGAACCTCCTGTATATAGTGTTAATAAATACTCTTTGAATAAACCCACTGGGGACTATCATGAACTTCTTTGAACAAATGAACTCATACAAAAACAAAAAGTGTAGATAACAGAGAGGTTGTACCTCAGGCAGAAGGCTTTCAAGTTAAAAATCCACTTGTACAATGAAAGGGGTGTGGCCTGTTCTCCCAGTTCAGCATTTCTTTGGTTTGGTTTGGTTTTTAGCAATAGTGTGAAAAGAAAGGCTGCTGGACACAAAGAAGCAGGTCTAGGATGGCACTCTCTCTCTCTGGGTCCTCTCCTGCAACACCATGTGTTTGATTTTATCGTTTGTGTTAAGGAGTGTTTATGGGGGATTGTTGCAAGTCTTTGTAACAGCAACATTAAGTTAGGATGATCTGTTGGGTTTTCAAAGAAGTTAAGATATTCAGTATTCTGTTTTCTGTTGTTTGTGTTTCATTCGGTAATCTTGTAAATAAATTCTATTTTGTTTAAAACTGAATGGATTGACCAGCTGATTCTGTCCTGGAATACCCACTTTACACCAGCTTCAAACAACTAGCAAAGTGAGGGTCTGGGCTATCTTCTTGAAATGTTGAGGTCTGGCCTGGTCCATAACAAAATGAGGATCTGTGCCACAGAAATGTGCACTGACACATGACTAGTTTAGAGCCACATAATTAGACCATAAGATGGTCAGATATTGGGACAGAAATAGACCTTCTAACCCATTAAGTTTGCTTTGCAATTTGATCATGGCTGATATGTTTCTCAACCTCATTCTCCTGCATTCTCCCCTAACCTTTATCTTTGATCCACTTACTAATCAATAACCTAATTCTATCTTAAATATGCTCAATGACTTGGCATCAACAGAACTTCTGCAACAACGAGAGTCATAGATTCACCACCTTTTGCCTGAAGAAATTCCTTCCCATCTCAGTTCTAAAGGGTTGTCTCTTCACTCTGAGTTTGACCTTGGGTGCTTGTCTCTCCTACTAGTGGAAACATCTTCTCAATGCCCACTTTCTCCAGAAGTCTCATTATTCTATAAGTTTCAATGCTTCTAAATTCCATCGAGTGCAGACCTAAAGTTCTCAACCTCACGTCATACTGAAAATCATTCTTATAAATCTCTTCTGGACCTCCTCCAAGGCCCGCGCATCTATCCTTATATATGGAGCTAAAAACTGCTCACAATATTCCAAATGTGGTCTGACCAGAACCTTATACAGCCTCAGCAGTACTCTCTGCTCTTGCATTTAGATCTTCTGAAATGAATGCCAACATTGCATTTGCCTTCTTAACTGCTAACTGAACCTGCATATTAGTCTTAAAAGAATCCGCAACTAGAACTCCCAGTCCCTTGTGCCTCAGATGTTTGCAGCCTTTCATCAGTTAGAAAATAGTCTATACCTCCATTCCTCCTTCCAAAGTGCATAACCTCACAGTTTCCCACATTGTATTCCATCTGCCACTTTTTTGCCCACTTGCCTAGCAGGTCCAAGTCCTTCTACAGCCTCCCTGCTTCTTCAACACCATTTGTCCCTTCATCTATCTTTGTGTCATTTGCAAATGTTGCAGCAATTCCCTCAGTTCCTTCATCCAGATCATTAATGCATAATGTGTATAGCTGTGGTACCAACACTGACTCCTGTAGAACTCCATTAGTCACTAACTGCCAGCCTGAAAAAGACACCTTTATCTCAACTCTCTGCATTCTGCCAGTTGGCCAATCCACGATTCCTGCTAGCCCCTTGCCCCCAACACCATGAGCTTTTATTTGATTTAGCAGCCACTTGAGCGACTCCTTGTTAACGGTCTTCTGAAAACCCGAATAGATCTTGTCCACTGGCTCTCCTTTGTCTAACTTGTTCACTACCTCCTCACAGAATTCTAACAGCTATGTCAGACATTACCTCCCTTGATGAAGCCATGCTGACTCATCTTATTTTAGCATGCACTTCCAAATACTCTGCAATCTCATCCTTTAAAATGGATTCGAAAATCTTACCAACAACCAAGGTCAGAATAACTGGCCTATAGTTTCCTGTCTTCTGCCTCCCTCCATTCTTAAACAGGCGTGTTACATTAGCCATCTTCTTGTCCTCTGGGGCCCTCTCTGACTGCAGGGATTCCAGAAAGTTTGCCACCAATGCCTCCACAATCTTTTCAGGTATCTTCTGCAGAATTCTGGCGCAGGTGACTTATCCACCTTCAGACTTTCAGCTTCCCCTAGCACTTTTTTCTTAGTGATGGCCACCTCACTCACCTCTTTCCTGAAGTTCTGATATACTGCTGGTGCCTTCCACAGTGAAGACTAATGCAAAGTACCTAGTCAGTGCCTCAGCCATTTCTTTGTTCCCCATTATCACTTCTCCAGCCTCATTTTCCAGCCGTGAAATGTCCACTCTTGCCTCTCTCTTACATTTTATATATTTAAAAAAACAGCTCTTGCAACCTTCTTTACGTTATTAGCTTGCTTAGCCACATATTTCATTTTCTCCCCTTTTATTTCTTTTTGGATTGTCATCCACTGGTTTTTAAAAGACTTCCCAATCCTCTGACTTCCCAGTAAGCTTCATCACATTGCATGCTTTTTCCTTTGTTTTTATAGAGTCATAGAGATGTACAGCACGGAAACAGACCCTTTGGTTCAATTGGTCCATACTGACCAGATATCCTAACCTGACCTAGTACCATTTGGCCCATATTCCTTTAAACCCTTCCTATTCATATACCCATCCAGATGTCTTTTAAATGCTGTAATTGTATCAGCCTCCACCAGTTCCTCTGGCAGCTCATTCCATACACGCACCACCCTCTGTGTGAAAACGTTGTCCCTTAGATCCCTTTTACATCTTGCCCCTCTCACCTAAACCTATGCCCTCTAGTTCTGAACTCCCCTACCTCATGTAAAAGACCTTGTCTATTTACCCTATCCATGTCCCTCATGATTTTATAAACCTCTATAAGGTTACCCCTCAGCCTCTGACGCTCCAGAGAAAACACCCCAGCCTATTCAGCCTCTCCCTGTAGCTCTTTCCTTTCAAATTTCACACTAAGCCTATCTTGGGCAAGTACATGGGAAGCAGATAGAAATTATATCATCAGTTGATTAAAACTCATTGTATTAATTACAGCAAATGAAAACGGAGTATGATGCTCAATGAAGGTATAAGGATTGTGTGGAAGCAATTGAAAGATCTTTCAAAAGTGGATAATAATCATGCTGATGAAGTGAACTGATTAACTGCTGTCAGGACAATCGATTCCTTGTATGTCCCTTGCAGATCAGATTCCAACCATGCATCCTGGTAATAGTGAAGGAAATTAATCAACCAACTTTTACAGCTAAAGTCAGGCTTATACTGAACTTTTGTACAATGGGTGAAATAAGATTGCTGGACTATGGTGATATGGCTTTTACTTGATGGTACATCTGCTGCTCTCAGGAACAAGCCTCTGTTGTATTCTCACTTGCTGGGAAAGCTGAAAATCTATCTTCCATCTTTTGTTAAAAGAAGGAAGAGAGCCTCTTTTATTCATGTAGCTGGGGGATGTAGTTATAGTTTGTGATACAACTTACCAATCCACTCAATGGCTTCAGCTAATGCAATGTGAATAATTGTGATAGGCACTAGGAATCAATTTCTCAGACTAGACATCCAGTATGTTGCCCATGGTTTGACATAGATGCCCACAGCTAGGTGTGTTCACTGCTTTGAAGGTGATTCCAATACTTTAGAGGTTGTCTCTCCCTCACCTTTGCACTGACCAGTCGCCAACCTTCAGCTCCAAGTTATAGTCCAAAAGGTTCATTAGAAATCACAGGCTTTCAGAGCACTGCTCCTTCCTCAGGCTCCTTCACCTGATGAATAAGCAGCATCAGAGCTACTTACGCAGCTTTTCCTTGTACCTCAGCTGTGGAGAAAGAGGAGCAACAGGAGCAACATCAGCAGCAACAGATGTCTTCACTTTAGCTACCTGCCACTCCATTGGACAGAAGGGATGAGCAGGTTTTGAGCTAGCAAGAATCTAGATCTCCATCACAGGGTGCAGACTGGCCATGAATGAGCACCAGCACTTCAAATGCTCAGTGTCCCATTGGGTCATTATAGACACTTGTGGACTCCTGGAAGAAGACCTACTGCCAAGTGAATCAGGTAGGCACTCATTGCCAGTGGAGATGTGAGCTACTGCAACTGGGTTTCTGCACATCTGGCTCTTTGTAAGGATTTGTAGGTTGTATTTTTAGAATTTCACAACCTACAGCCCACAAGCGTATCTCAGAGGAAACCAATGCTACATTTGCCACAACTGTCACTTAAATACCCCCTTCATGGCTGCAGAGACCAGATGGTTAGGTGTAAAACACATCTGTGATCAATGTTCATTTTAGAAAATTTCAGTTGCCCAGCAACAATCCAGTCGAATGGAACTCAGATCAAAGTTGGGTTTTTTTTTGTTTTCAGATATATGCGTCACTCAACAACTAAATCTTCCAGGTTTTAACAGTGAAAAATGAGCATTTCAACTGATGGTGAGTTCAATAAAGGAGTTCAGCAAAAGCAATTGGCCAGATTCTTGAGTCCAATTGTGAACAGAGTTCCCTGCACTGTTAGGCAAGGAAAATAAGAGCAGACTTTCATCACCAACTAGAATTAAATTAATGTTTGGTTGGCACCTTTGTGAAAAAAAATGTTCAACTCAAATGATCCTCTATCACTCCAAACCTTCCTTCCACACACTTTCAAAGCTGACTCCATCTATCTTATTAATGCAGATTAGTACCATTAATGTATTGTTTGTTATTGTATATGCTTATGATAATTTGTACATCCTATTCAATGTTTGGGCATTAATGTCATTAAATATTAAAGCTGTATGCTGATGGGGTTCACAGACAGTTCGTAGATCTGGAGTAGGTGAAGCGCTAAGTAACATTTGGGAACCTCTGACTTAATGGAAAACACACCACTTGGTGTTCCACAGGGTAGCGATACTCCGGTCTCAGCTTTTGGTTTGGACGGAGTCAGCTGATGTTACATTGTAAACACATGTTCACTTGTACTGTTAAAATGTCTGCCGTAATGTAACTTTCCCTGTCAAGCTCGGTTAAGTTGTAACCATGTGAGAACTAAGCAGCCTCTTCGGACATCCGATTAATTACAAGACAATATCCTTTGTTGTCACATGCACTCCATTGTAGGGGTACAGGGAAAAGCTGTTACAATGTCTGCCTTCTTATGGCGACATCTTAGATACAATTCATGGAATAAAAGTAGTTGCATTACACCGAGTGGAAAAGTAAGTTAAAAACAGAACAACATTGAAGAGTTGAGTTTTCTGTAAAGTAGGAAATGTTAAATAGAAATTACATTGCAGCAGCTCAGCACAGGGCCTCCATGCATGGCCTGACCGCCCATACCAGACCCCAGCCCAACAGCCATCCCCACTGCGCTCTTAAACTCAGTTGCTCCAAGGTAAGTTCCAGTCCTGCCTTCCGTCTGTGCCCAGTCTCCACCTGGGATTCGTTATGTGCATGCTGCTCTGGGACTGCTTCCCAACATCCTGCTGCCCCACTCACTGCTCCGGGGCCGTTTCCCCAATTCCTGCTCTGGGGCCGTTTCCCCAATCCTTGCTCCGGGGCTGTTTCCCCACTCCCTGCTCCAGGGGCTGTTTCCCCACTCACTGCTCGGGGGGCCGTTTCCCCAATCCCCGCTCCGGGGGCTGTTTCCTCACTCCCTACTCCGGAGCTGTTTCCCCACGTGCTGCTCTCGGGCTCACAGCCCACACGCTGCTGCTGCAGTCTCATTGCTCACTGTGTTCAGAGTCTCGCTGCTCATGCTGTTCAGAGGCTCAGCCCTCGCGGTGTTCAGAGGCTCAGCCCTCGCAGTGTTCAGAGGCTCGCAGCTCATGGTGTTCTGAGGCTCGGCCCTCACGGTGTTCTGAAGCTCGGCCCTCACGGTGTTCAGAGGCTCAATGCTCACGGTGTTCAGAGGCTTGGCCCTCGCGGTGTTCAGAGGCTCACTGCTCACGGTGTTCAGAGGCTCGGCCCTCATGGTGTTCTGAGGCTCGGCCCTCACGGTGTTCAGAGGCTCACTGCTCACGGTGTTCAGAGGCTTGGCCCTCGCGGTGTTCAGAGGCTCACTGCTCACGGTGTTCAGAGGCTCACTGCTCACGGTGTTCAGAGGCTCGCTGCTCACGGTGTTCAGAGGCTCGCTGCTCACGGTGTTCTGAGGCTCGCTGCTCGCGGTGTTCAGAGGCCCAGTGCTCGCGGTGTTCAGAGGCTCACTGCTCGCGATGTTCAGAGGCTCACTGCTCGCGGTGTTCAGAGTCTCACTGCTCACGGTGTTCAGAGGCTCACTGCTCGCAGTGTTCTGAGGCTCACTGCTCACGGTGTTCAGAGGCTCACTGCTCGCGTTGTTCTGAGGCTCACTGCTCGTGGTGTTCAGAGTCTCACTGCGCGAGGTGTTCAAAGGCTCGGCCCTCACGGTGTTTTGAGGCTCGGCCCTCGCGGCGTTTAGAGGCTCACTGCTCACGGTGTTCTGAGGCTCACTGCTCACGGTGTTCAGAGGCTTGCTGCTCGTGGTGTTCTAAGGCTTGGCCCTCGCGGTATTTTGAGGCTCGGCCCTCGCGGCGTTCTGAGGCTCACTGCTCGCAGCGTTCTGAGGCTCACTGCTCATGGTGTTCAGAGACTCACTGCTCGCGGTGTTCTGAGGCTCACTGCTCGCGGTGTTCTGAGGCTCACTGCTCACGGCGTTCTGAGGCTCACTGCTCATGGTGTTCAGAGGCTCACTGCTCGCGATGTTCAGAGGCTCACTGCTCGCGGTGTTCTGAGGCTCGCTGCTCACGGTGTTCAGAGGCTCACTGCTCGTGGTGTTCTGAGGCTCGCTGCTCGCGGTGTTCAGAGGCTCACTGCTCGCGGTTTTCAGAGGCTCACGGCTTGCGGTGTTCTGAGGCTCACTGCTCGTGGAGTTCTGAGGCTCACTGCTCACGGTGTTCACATGCTCAGCCCTCGCAGCATTCAGAGGCTTGGCCCTCGCAGTGTTCTGAGGCTTGGCCCTTGTGGTGTTCAGAGTCTCGGCCCTCGCAGTATTCAGAGGCTTGGCCCTCGCAGTGTTCTGAGGCTTGGCCCTTGTGGTGTTCTGAGGCTCGGCCCTCGCAGTATTCAGAGGCTCGGCCCTCGCAGTACTCAGAGACCTGGCCCTTGCGGTGTTCAGAGTCTCGGCCCTCGCAGTATTCAGAGGCTCGGCCCTCGCAGTACTCAGAGACATGGCCCTTGCAGTGTTCTGAAGCTCGGACCTCACAGTATTCAGAGGCTCGGCCCTTGCAGTGTTCAGAGGCTCGGCCCTCGCAGTATTCAGAGGCTCATCCCTCATAGTGTTCAGAGGCACGGCCCTCGCGGTTTTCAGAGGCTCGGCCCTCGCGGTGTTCTGAGGCTCGGCCCTCGCAGTATTCAGAGGCTCGGCCTTCGCAGTGTTCAGAGGATCGGCCCTCGTGGCGTTCTGAGGCTTGGCCCTTGTGGTGTTCTGAGGCTTGGCCCTCACAATATTCAGAGGCTCGGCCCGTGCAGTCTTCAGAGGCTCAGCCCTCGCAGTGTTCTGAGGCTTGGTCCTTGCGGTGTTCTGAGGCTCGGCCCTCGCAGTACTCAGAGGCTCAGCCCGTGCGGTGTTCTGAGATCGGCCCTCGCAGTATTCAGAGGCTTGGCCCTTGCGCTGTTCTGAGGCCCGGCCCTCGCGGTGTTCTGAGGCTTGGCTCTCATGGTGTTCTGAGGCTCGGCCTTCATGGTGTTCTGAGGCTCGGCCCTCGCGGTTTTCAGAGGCTCGGCCCTCGCGGTGTTCTGAGGCTCGGCCTTCATGGTGTTCTGAGACTCAGCCTTCGTGGTGTTCAGAGGCTCGCTTCTCGTGGTGTTCTGAGGCTCGGCCCTCGCGGTGGTCTGAGGCTCAGCATTCACGGTGTTTTGAGGCTTGGCCCTCATGGTGTTCAGAGGCTCAGCCCTCACGGTGTTTAGAAGCTCACTGCTTGCGCTGTTCTGAGGCTCGGCCCTCGTGGTGTTCAGAGGCTCAGCCCTCGCAGTGTTCAGAGGCTCAGCCCTTGCGGTGTTCTGAGGCTCGGTCCTCGTGGTGTTCTGAGGCTCGGCCCTCATGGTGTTCTGAGTCTCGGCCCTCGCAGTGTTCAAAGGCTCAGCCCTCGCGGTGTTCTGAGGCTCGGCCCTCGTGGTGTTCTGAGGCTCGGCCCTCGTGGTGTTCTGAGGCTCAGCCCTCGCAGTGTTCAGAGGCTCAGCCCTTGCGGTGTTCTGAGGCTCGGTCCTCGTGGTGTTCTGAGGCTCTGCCCTCATGGTGTTCTGAGTCTCGGCCCTCGCGGTGTTCAAAGGCTCAGCTCTCGCGGTGTTCTGAGGCTCGGCCCTCGTGGTGTTCTGAGGCTTGGCCCTCGTGGTGTTCTGAGGCCCACTTATCACGGTGTTCAGAGGCTCACTGCTTGTGCTATTGTTACAGGGTGCGTAGCCCACTTACTGCTCCACGAATTGCTGCTCGCGGTAATCTGGGGCTGCCTGCTCTGTGAGCCAGCTGCTGCTGTGCTAGCATTCACCTTCAATTCCATGGGGAGAGGAGAAGTAAAACAAGACAAACAAAAGCAAACAAAATAGAATCCTAAGGATTATGGAACTTTTAATGGCTAGGCATTGATCGTCTCCTGAAAGCAACCAATGTCTTGACTGCAGATAACTTCAGACTTCAGGAATCCTTGAACTGTGACATCGAGGCCTGCAGTTAAGGTTTCGCATTTTAATGTAACAACACTAAAGCTCCGTGCAATGTGCAAGGATTGTGTTCCGTCCTAGCCTGAATATATCTTGTGCACACACAACCATCTTGGGAGATGATTCCCCATCTCTTGTCAGGGGAAAGGTTCATTCTATCTTTCAGCTCTTCGAGGAACCTCACTGCCAATGCTGTGTGCTGTACGTTGGACAGTTCGCATGACCACCCTCCCTCGGTCACCTGTCTGCCTAGAAAAGTTGCTCAAAGCGCTTCTTCTGATAGGTTCTGTGCTGTCCTTGGGAATGCTCAACCATTTTAGGGCAACCTAGCGGTCTGCGTGCAGTCAAAAATGTTGAAGAGTTGTTGATGATGGAGGGATCAAAAGGCCTTTCCTCAGGATCACTCTCTGGGGCACAGATCTCCAGGATCTAGCCTCAACAGCCAGGTATAATGTGAAAAGTCATGTGTGGAAGCCTTTTCTGTCCACAAACTGCAGGCTTTTGATAACAAAGCAAGCCTTGGTAATGTGGGTGCAGCTGAAAGTGTCCTGTATGTGGGGGATGTCAGTGATGGTGTAGAATTCTTTATGAAGAGCTGTGATGTGCAGGAATTGGCATCAGTCACATCCTTGATGCATTTATGGGTTGAGGATTAGGAGGTGCCAGATCAACATTAAAACAAGCCGATGGTATAATGATTTAGGGCAGCTGTAAGTTTACAGGCCAATAGGTTGGGGTAGCCATCCATTCCTTCTGAGTCAGTCCTGCTCCTGCAGATGCCCCCGTTCAGTGGTGACGGTCCACAACACTCTCAAGATATACCTACACTATCTTTCAGATGTTTGAAAAAAATGATAGCAAGACCTCTAATTCCAGGATCTCATCAATCACCTTCACTTCCTCGGCAGATCTTCACCTGCTGCTTCGCTGCTCGAGGTTGCTGTTCTTGCTGGACTTGCGAACAAAGTTGCAAATCCTGTTTCTAACATTGCCTCTGCAGTTCAGCCAAGACCACGAGGACTTCAGCCATTGTGATCTTCGTGTGAGATGTTTGAGGTGATAATCTATGGGAATGTCCGAAAGCTTCACAATCTTATTGAAGGAACCCCTGAGCCCTCATATACATCACAATGAAGCCTCATGTCACACCCTCACAGAGTGTGGTATGGAAGCTCCCTAAGGGATTCTGAATTATTATCACCTCATCCAAATGCACTCCACTTGACAAAGGTTTGTGGGCTACGCATGACAGCTCCCCCAACCCACAAAGAAAAGGTTATCTTCCACATCAAATACCATGTCCTTACACACTTGCAGTTCAGTATGCGAATATGGCGGCTTAACAATGGAATGTACATGTGAAATAGAAACCTTTTATTTGCATTAATCTGATTGTAACTGCTTTGCTGACATGACAAGGAGGCACTGAGGCTGCACAATGTACCAGTCAGGATTGGTTGGAACCATAATTTTTAATGTGCCTTCCTCAGTTATGAAAGATCTGCTAATAAATTGCAGATTGAAGCCAGAAGGGTGGCAAGACTGTACGAGTAGAGGCATGATTGCTTCAAACTACTTCCAAGCAGGCCTCAAACTCCAAACTCTACTCTTGCCCCAAAGGAGAAACAAATAATTCACACCACACACTTTACAGTGTCACTCATTTATTGTGTAATTATTGTGCAGTTGATTTCTGATCTGACCTGGCAGCGTTCCAAAATGATTTCAATGTGCATGTCATGTAGGTTCCATTTGTGAAGTGCAAAATTAACCCATCCTTTATGTTCCCTTTCCTGTTGCTGCCCTTGTTGACCTCTATGGCTTTACCTGCCTCCTGTTTTCATATCTAGCCCCTTCAAATAACTCTTAATGTCCCCTCTTTTCCTCGGAACCCTTGGCTTTGGAAATTCCCATTTCCTTGTTGGCCCTCTGCCTTCCTCAGGTTGAGGCCAGAGTAACTGCAATCTCAGGAAGGGGACACCTCCTCCTCCTCCTCGCAGCTGGATAAATAGCCAATCCCTCGCATAGAGGATTTATACGCCAAGCTGGCAGGGGAGATGTCCTTCATGATGTTGGACATGAGCCATGTGTTCTTGTAATTGCAGTTACATGAGCTTTCTCAGAAGTATGCTACAATTAGTACGCAAAAGAGTTTGTACCCAATATACAAGATTGCCACTTGGGATATTGTTATCCTGTGCAATTTTTCAGCAGATGTTAGAAAACATTTTACAAGGTCATCTTGGATTGCCATTTATCTGCATGAAATGCTAATAACAGGGAAGACCAATAAGGAGCGCTTAAAGAACTCAGGTATGGTCCTTCGATGATTCTCCTAGTTGGGCATAAGCCTTAGAAGGGAAATAATGCATGTTCCAGGCATCCCAAGTGACCTACCTGGGCAACAATGTCGACAAGACGGGGTTCTATCCATTGGAACATAAAGTAAGGGTGACCAAAATGCTCCAGCTCCCACATCTGTACAGGAGCTTAGGTTTTTCCTTGGGCTAGTAAACTATTATGGAAAGTTCAAACATAACCTGACCTCCATCCTGGCAACTTTGCATCAACTCTTAAAAAGGGTCAGCCTTAGAAATGGTCACGTGGTCAACCCATGGCCTTCAAGGAAGTGAAGAAACAGCTGTCATTCTCTAAGGTGCTGGTACACGATGATCCCAGGTGAGGTCTGGTATTGACATGCAATCCCTCCTCGTCTTGCATCAGAGTAGTATTAGTTTATGGGTGATCCAATGGAGATGAACACCCAATAGCATAAGCAACCAGGACTTTCGCAAATGCAGAGCGTAAGTACGTCCATATAGAAGAGAAAGATCTGGTGGACATATCTGAAGTTCCACCAGATAGTTCCACCAATACCTTTATGGGAATAAATTTGTAATAAGAACAGACTGTAAACAACTGCTAGGTTTACTTATAGAGAACAATACAATTCAAGAGGAATCAGCAATGGGATATTAAATTAAGTACGTATAATTACAAATTGGAACACCATTTGAGAGGCCACATAACAAATGCCTCCTGTTGGCAAATACATCATTGGTGATGTCACCACTGGAAGATTCCGTAATGGTTCTAAATTCTCTGCACACACTTTCAGTCATAGCTGACATTTTCAGACATCGGATGCAGAAAGATCCAGTTCTGGCAACCCTAAAACAGCTGGTGATGATGAGGGAGACCATAAGGCCATCACAATTCGAACTGAAACGGTTTTGGACATGGAGAGACCGAATGACAGTAGGGGATGGCATATTATTATGGGGAGTAAGTGTGACTGTCTTGAGCAGGGGTTGCTGCCAGATACTGGTTGATCTGCACCAGAGTCATCCAGGGGTTTCCAAAATGATAATGTTGGTGAGAAGTTATGTCTGGTGATCACGACTGGAAGCAGACATAGCCCCCTTGGTGAGCTGGTGCCCAGAGCCCCAACGAGGACAAAAATTACTGACAGCAACTCCTCCACATTTGTGGGAATGACTGGGTAAACCCTGGTCTCAGTTACATGTCAACTATGTTGGTCCTTTCATGGACACAATGTTCTTAGTCATTGTGAACACTAACTCAAAGTGGCTAGGCATGCATAGAGTCCATTTGTGAAACATGAGAATGACAATAGAAAAATTGCCTGCATCTTTTGCAATACATGGACTCCTGGACCTGTTGACCACAGATAACAGGCTATCGTTTATCAGAGGGAATTTGAGTATTTTGTAAAGTCGAATGGTATTTGTCATCTAAGAACAGCTCCATACATCCAACTTCTAGTGATCAGGCAAAAAGAGCAGTCCAAACTGTGAAGGCAGCCTTAAAGAAACAGCCTACAGCTTCATTAGAGGGAATCCTGAGGGACAGGATGTACATGTATTTGGAAAGGCACAGACTGATTAGGAATAGTCAACGTGGCTTTGTGCGTGGGAAATCATGTCTCACAAACTTGATTGAGTTTTTTGAAGAAGTAACAAAGAGGATTGATGAGGGCAGAGCAGTAGATGTGATCTGTATGGACTTCAGTAAAGCATTCGACAAGGTTCCTCATGGGACACTGATAAGCAAGGTTAGGTCTCATGGAATACATGGAGAACTAGCCATTTGGATACAGAACTGGCTCAAAGGTAAAAGACAGAGGGTGGTGGTGGAGGGTTGTTTTTCAGACTGGAGGCCTGTGACCAGTGGAG
>NC_057712.1:29304787-29317485 GCF_004010195.1 Chiloscyllium plagiosum
AGTGGCAGATGGAGTTTAATTCAGATAAATGCGAGGTGCTGCATTTTGGGAAAGCAAATCTTAGCAGGACTTATACACTTAATGGTAAGGTCCTAGAGAGTGTTGCTGAACAAAGAGACCTTGGAGTGCAGAACTAGAGGGCATAGTTTTAGTGTGAGAGGGGAAAGATATAAAAGAGACCTCAGGGGCAACTTTTTCACGCAGAGGGTGATACGTGTATGGAATGAGCTGTCAGAGGATGTGGTGGAGGCTGGTACAATCGCAATATTTAAAAGGAATTTTGATGGGTATATGAATAGGAAGGGTTTGGAGAGAAATGGGCCGGGTGCTGGCAGGTAGGACTAGATGGGGTTGGGATATCTGGTCAGCATGGACGGGTTGGACTGAAGGGTCTGTTTCTATGTTGTACATCTCTATGACTAGATACCGAATGTCCCAGTCCCCATTTGATTATAGGACCTCCCCTAATGCAACTACAGGAATAGGTCCAGCAGAATTGCTAATAGGGAGAAAACTCCATACTATGTTAAATCTGATCTTCTTGCAGTGGGGAGTGGGATGGTGATACGGCATCAGAATGCCAAGGCCAGACACAAAATTCCACTAAGCAAGAGATACAGTTGACTTCACGGTGTTAAGTTTAGTGTAGGAACCATGGGAATAGCCCTGAATGGTGAAGAGGCATGGCTAACGTGAGGACAGGTTCAGTGAAATATAAAGTACAGGTAGGTGCAACAGTCTTGAACAAGTATCTGGATGATATGAAATTTGCAAACTCGCAAATGGTGTGGGAATCCATGGGTTCTCCCTCACCGTCAAGTGTTGAAGGTACTGAGGTGGACATGTTAGATTTCATTGCCTTAATGCCTTTCCACTTGAAGAGGAGAATTAATTTCTTCCAAAATGCTCTGGGTGCAAGAGGCCTTACATGCTTCTTGTAATAGGGGCAGAATTGGAGGAACATGACCCAGTGCTAAAATGTCCCAGGAGGAGCTGTGGGCGGCACGGTGGCACAGTGGTTAGCACTGCTGTCTCACAGCGCCGGAGACCCGATGTGCAGGTCAGGTGAATTGGCCATGCTAAATTGCCCGTAGTGTTAGGTAAGGGGTAAATGTAGGGGTATGGGTGGGTTGCGCTTCAGCGGGTCAGTGTGGACTTGTTGGGCCGAAGGGCCTGTTTCCACACTGTAATCTAATCTAATCTAATCTAATCTAAAAGAATTGCCCTACATCCTCAGACCGGGATGGGGGTTGGGGGTTGGGGGGGTGGCAGGCAGGGTTGGTGGTGGTGGTGGAATATAGTGAATGTAACAAAGTCAGCCAGGCGGACCTCACAGAATATGAGTTCCCTGATATGGGGCTGTTAACTAGTCCAACAGAGAGCCCTGGCTGACAGACAGGAACAAGAGTGTGAGAGATTCTATTCAGTCTGAGAGCTGTAAGGGAGCTGGATCAGTGTCAAGGACTGCCCATGTGTAACTAAAGATGACTTCATGATGGAGATATTTCAGGGATATAGCCAATAACTCACATATTCTGGCTTCCCCTTGGGACAGTGTTGTGATTCCAGATGACAGCCCCAAATTTGATTATGGTTCTGGATGAAACACCCAAATTTTGTTACATTTCCAATGGGGACCAATAACGTTTTGCTTGAATCAGACAAAATTTGAAACTACATCATGCATCCGGAATCAACATGAGATAAATATGAATTTGCAGGCAAACTGGTGACCATATCACAAGCTGCACATTAAATGGCAGATACTGATGTGCTTTTTGGATTTCTATACAAAATCACATAACATATACATAGAATTAAGTTCTTGTTGAGTCAGATATCTTGAAGTTTATTTATCTGGTTGTGATATCATGTAATTGCATTGATTCCCTGACATAGATCGAGCAACTTAAGATGAGGTAGGTATCTTTATATTGGAATATCATATGTTGTAATGTTTGTAAGTATTTTAAAGTTATGGGGCTGTCTAGTATGGAAACTATACCATTATAGAACAGAAACAAGCAAAAGATATTTCAGGTTTAACTCAGCAACCTACCCACATGTAGTGAACACTGCCTCACAACAATTTTTTAATGTTCCGTGTATAGACTTAAAATGATCATATTAATCAACTGGTCATAGTGGTTACTCAAGACTCAAGCGGAATAACAATAACCAGAAATGAAAATGAACGTTTTTATCAAGAGTCATTGAAACTAGTAAAGTATGATGAAACTTTCATGTCTGATTGCAAATTACAAATGAATGGCAAGTTTCACATATTGCAGATGAAAGATATTGCCTGCCATTAGTAAACCTTAAAAACAATGAATTCAGTCATTGAAAAAAATACAACCTAGCTGTAATTTAGGGTGGTGCTGCTTTTGGCAGAACTGAAGGGGTGGATTTGTGACAAGAACCAGCTGAAAACTGTGCTCTCTTTCAGTCTCTCAAGACGAAAAAGTGCTAATTGGAAGAGTTGATTGAAAGAAACATTAGAAGCACTGATAATTCAAAGGATAACAAACTTTGGCGACTGCTGAGGAAACAACACAGAAGTTAAATGACTGTGGTCTCAGGTTAAAAATGAACACTCAAGGAGTATACAACTATGTTACTTTCATCTTTTTTAAAAACTGGACACGATCCCTTTTAACTTTGTGCTTTTGTATATGTGTACTTGATGCTGAGTCCTTTTTATTTTTCTTGGGATTATCAGATAATAAAACTGCTCTTTTATTCACTCAAGAAAATTTCATTGTTGGCTCCTCACAATACAATTGACTTTGGCGACAATACTTTTGTTAGAGGGATGTATTGATGATGCTGCAAAGAACATACATTTTTCTTGCGAGACGAGGTTGAAGAAAGGGCAGTTGATCTACCCCTCTTCATCTGGTCATAACACTTTCTCCTGAGGGATTTCAGCTCTTCACTTTTGACAATTAAGTCTTTGCTTTCCCTTGGCAGCTGCCGCAGCTCAAATGGCTTCGATGACTGCTTGTCACTCAATTGCTCAACCTCTTCCCTTGAGACTGCGTCCCACTGGATTTACAAGCCAATGCTCCAGCATTTAAACAGCAGCACAATTACACTTTTCTGGTCACCCTGAGCAAAACCCCACTCCTCACAGTCAATTCTTTATCCCAACAGTTAACCTCGCAAACTGTCAACTGCTACTCCCTGAGCTGGAAAGGATCTGAAGGTGTTCCCAAGCCCATAAGCACAGTTAGTGATCTTCCACCACCTTCTCAGCTCTCTAAGATCTTCCCAGTCTTAAAAGCACAGAGCAGCTGAGCAACACATTGGATTTCACTGATATCACCCCTGTGGAGCCAACTTTGGAGCAAGCTGCCTTCTCCTTTCACTGTTCCTGACAACCTCTTTACTAACTGCTGTTCACTGACACTTGAACTGATCTGAGTAACCTCTTAACCATACCCACCCTCACAAACAGGGTCCCAACTCCGTTTCCAGGTGTAATCAGCATATAGGTTTTTTTTGTTTTAAGTATTGCAAATCTCCATTCAGAAAACACAGAGACAAAAACAAACTTGAATTATTTAAAGCTCTATTTAAAGGGAACACAGCTTAGAAAATAAGCTATGTATCCTTGAGTGCTTGCTGCAAGCTTTCCTCAAGCACAATTCTTAGTGGAACTACAGGCTTGATGACTTTAAAGACTGTCTTCACCAGATTGTTTATTTCATCAGTAAAAATAACAAATATGATTTTGAATTTGCAATAAAAAGAAAGTTAAAAATCATACAACACCAGGTTGGAGTCCAACAGGTTTAATTGTAAGCACTAGCTTTCGGAGCGCTGCTCCTTCATCAGGTGGTTGTACTCCACAACCACTCCGAAAGCTAGTGCTTCCAATTAAACCTGTTGGACAACAACCTGGTGTTGTGTGATTTTTAACTTTGTACACTCCAGTCCAACACTGGCATCACCAAATCAATAAAAAGAAGTTCTCACTGTTATAAATTATTAAATGATGGTGTTGCCACTTGCCTGGTATTCCATCAACATGATCATTTGGAAAAATAATTACATCAATTAGACTTGGTACAATATTCATAAAGACTAATACCTAACATTGTACATTGGGATTTTGAGACCCCAACTTGGAACTTTAAACGGGTCTAACCAACAACTTTGAAGTTGTTGATCTCAATGTTTTGAGACTGGGAAAAGTGTTGGAAAGTCAACCTTGAAAGACAATATTGTTCTTGGACATCAGCACTAGCAAACTTTGCTGAAAATGAACAAAATGTTTTTCATACATCAGGCAATATTTGAGGTCAAGAGATGGAATTGGAAGCAGTTGATTGCTCAAACACGACAAATGAAAGTAAAAGATTTTTTATATAACCAGACCAAGACTGATATAAAATTGGATTAAGGGCTCAGTCTACTTTCTTTCCTTTGCTGTTGGAAGTGTTCAACTGAACATTAAATCAGATGTAAAACGTTTTGAAGTTGCAATATGTCAGCAGTTCCTTTTAGATACTGAGTTTGAACCAAAGGGTATAAGCTCAGTCTGGTCACTTTCTCACCAGGCACAATGGACATTTGCTGGCCTTGTAATGCAAGTTGACATTTAATCTTAAACCATGTTATAACTTTGTTTTCCTTAGAAATGGAGAACAGACTGCTCAGTTGCAATAGATTTGTCACTTCAACTGGAACTAGAAGGTGAGCACAATCAAAAAAAAGAAACACTTCCTTTAAATCTATTAATCAACAAGTTCCATAAAACTACCTCAGTCCTACGTGTTCTGAAGATAAGTACCTTTGCACTTATTGGCAAGTCTTGATCACCGTATTTAATTATTGAGAAAGACCAATAAGTGCAGCCTCCCTCCTCCTGCAATGTCATGAGGTTTGGCCTGGTGACAACAATGGTATTAAAGTTTTAAGACACGGTCACTTGTCTTGATGGATTTTTTTATGCTTATGCTGAAATGTAGGTGAAATGGGAAAAAAAAGCCTTTTCTTCTTTATTGTAGTGAAACATACATTTCTGAGTTGCCAATTGAATAGTGTCATTTTTGTCAGACTGAAATAAAGTTCATCGACTGTAGGCATCAGATTTCACAGACAGCACTGAATTTGTAATAATAGTGCACATTTGAAATAAATATGAGAAAGTGCTGCATACATGGAAATAGAAATATTCATGTGAAAATAATTTTACACATATTGTCTCACAACAATTCATAGATAGAACAAAAACAAAGAACAAAGCAAGTTTACAGCCCAGGAACGGGCCCTTCAGCCCTCCAAGCCTGAGCCGATCCAAATATACTATCTAAACCTGTTGCCCAATTCCTAAGCATCTGTATCCCTCTGCTCCCCAACTACTCATGCATCTGTCCAGATGCATCTTAAATGAATCTACCGTGCCTGCCTCTACCACCTCTGCTGATGTCACTGGCTTTAATTCATTTTGAAATAAACTAAGTACAAATAGTTTCAGTCATCCAGAACATTAATGGTGAATTATGCAGTGAATTTCAGTGAATTGAAGATTTATACATAGAAATGCACTAAATTTGTTCCCATTGTTTTTCTTATTTATTTGGTCACCACTCTATCAGAAAGGCAAACATATCAATTCAAAGTGGACAGGATTGCTGTACACCGCCGACATTGTCAAAGGAAGGTAAGAGTAGGAAGAGAGTATTCAACCCCTCAAGCCTGTTCCACATTCGAGATCATGTTTAAATCATGTCTAAATCAATGCCATTTTCCTGTGCTTTCTCAAAATCCCTTGAATTCCTTAACTTCTTAAAATCTAACACTCTCTGTCTTGAACATCCTTAAAGACTCGGCCTTGACAGCCATTTGTGAGAGACAATTTCCTCTCAATGAAGAAATTTTGCTTTGTCTGAGTCCTAAATCTGAGTGTGTATCTGTTGTTTCCAGACTCTAGCCAAGGGAAAATTCCTTTCTGCATCTATTCCGTCAATATCTGTAAGAATTGCATAGCTTCCAATGAAATCATTTTGCACTTTGCTAAGCTGTAGAGAATACTGGCCCACAATGTCCTCTCACCATCCCAGAAATTAGTCTGGTGAACTTCCGCTGCACTCCCTCGAAGTATATCTAAGCTGACATATTGCAACATCAAAACATTTTATCTATGATTTAAGTTTACTTAAGAAAAGTATAAGTTGAAACTTTATTGCTGGAACAGCACAGCAGGTCAGGCAGCATCCAGGGAACAGGAGATTCGACGTTTCGGGCACAGGCCCTTTTTCAGGAATGAGCAGAGAGTGTTCAGCACATTCAACCCCTCAAACCTGCTAGCAATGGCTGCCCCTCTTTGTAACTTGTGCGTAATTTGTTGTTCATGTTGGAGACCCAGATTCACTGTGAATACAGGCCCCAAAACTCACCCAGCGACGGCTCACAAAATCCGCTGGTATCACTGATTGCAACATTCCGTAAAAGACCTTCAAGGAAAATAACACCAACTAACTTTCCAATAACAGAATGGGAGAACATCAGAAACAGGGGCAGGCCATTCACATCCTAAGCCGGCCTTGCCCTTCACTAAGACCAGTCTGACCTGCTCCAAGTCTCAAATCTTCCTCAATGTCCAAGTCTACTTGAGCACTTTCATAGAGCACAGAACAAAGAACAGTCCTGATTTGAAGATGCTGGTGTGGGAATGGGGTGTACAAAGTTAAAAATCACACAACACCAGGTGATAGTCCAACAGGTTTCATTGGAAGCACTCGAGCTTTCGCAGCATCGCTCCTTCATCAGGTGATAGTGGAGGGCTCAATCCTAACACAGAATTTATAGGACAAATTTGCAGTGTGATGTAACTGAAATTATATATTGAAAATTTGATTGTTAGCCTTTCATATGTTAGAATACCATGATAGTTTAATTTCTTTCATATGAAAATCACAAAACCTTTTTTTTTAAAGTTGCATTCTCAGGTTAACTGCTAACAAGAGCTCGACAATATGGTGACGGTGTTGCCTCCCTGTGTTCTCTCTCTATGCCATGATGTTTAGATTGATTCTCATCTAAAAGTGAGATAACGGAGTTTTACATGACTTCATGCAGTTTTTGAGCTCACAGTGCTACAGGAATGCATGCAGTTCGGACCTTCATCCCTCGACGTTGTGCCATTTATCTTCTCTAAGATCAGACTAACCTACATGCTTCCATTTACTTTGTTCCATGTGCCTATCTAAGAGTCTCTTAAGTTTCTCTCACGGAAAAGGTGGGGGGGTGCGGCCAGTGTTTTTGCGGAAGATGGATTGTTCCACATACCCTACGAAGAGGCAGGCATAGCTGGGGCCCATGCGGGTGCCCATGGCTACTCCTTTTGTTTGGAGAAAGTGGGAGGATTGGAAAGAAAAGTTGTTCAGGGTGAGGGCCAGTTCGGTCAGTCGAAGGAGGGTGTCGGTGGAAGGGTACTGGGTGGTACGGCGGGAAAGGCAGAAGCGGAGTGCTTTGAGTCCTTCGTGATGGGGGATGGAGGTGTACAGGGACTGGATGTCTATGGTGAAGATGAGGCGTTGGGGACCGGGGAAGCGGAAGTCCTGGAGGAGGTGGAGGGCGTGGGTGGTGTCACGAACGTAGGTGGGGAGTTCTTGGACTAATGGGGACAGGACCGTGTCGAGGTAGGAGGAGATGAGTTCGGTTGGGCAGGAGCAGGCTGAGACGATGGGTCGTCCGGGGCAGTCAGGTTTGTGGATTTTGGGCAGGAGGTAGAAACGGGCGGTTCGGGGTTGTGGGACTATGAGGTTGGAGGTGGTGGATGGGAGGTCCCCTGAGGTGATGAGGTTATGGATGGTCTGGGAGATGATGGTTTGGTGGTGGGGGGTGGGGTCATGGTCAAGGGGAGGGTAGGAGGAGGTATCTGCGAGCTGGCGTTTGGCCTCAGCGGTGTAAAGGTCAGTGCGCCAAACTACTACTGCGCCTCCCTTGTCAGCTGGTTTGATGGTGAGGTTGGGGTTGGAACGGAGGGAGTGGAGGGCTGCGCGAACGGAGGGAGTAGAGGGCTGCGCGTGTCCTCCAAGTCCCTCCTCCCTACCTTTTATCTTCTCCTGCTGAAACCTCCTCCAAGTCCCTCCTCCCTACCTTTTATCTTCTCCTGCTGAAAATTTCCAACGCCCCTCCTCCAAGTCCCTCCTCCCTACCTTTTATCTTCTCCTGCTGAACACTCTCTGCTCATTCCTGAAGAAGGGCCTGTGCCCGAAACGTCGAATCTCCTGTTCCCTGGATGCTGCCTGACCTGCTGTGCTGTTCCAGCAATAAAGTTTCAACTTTGATCTCCAGCATCTGCAGACCTCACTTTCTCCTTAAGAAAAGTATAATCCTTCCTTAGGTAAAGGGACCAAAGTTTCACAAAATACTCTGCAAGATGGCACCTGAAGTGTGGCAACTCCTCTATTAGTGGGTCCGGCACAGGCAGGGGCAGGGCAGTGGTCGTCTCCCTTGTGACTGGGTACCGGCATATACAGGGTCAGAAAGATTGATATTTGGGCCAGTTTTACTTCATTTTTCTAATTTACTCCTAAGACCTTTAAGGCTGGATTATTTAGATCTTTACTTTTTGTATCTTTTTTGTTTCCTAAGAATTTGATCTTAAGTATCTGTGCCTAGGTACCTTTGTACCTAAGATGGCTCTGTAATGCAGTGACTGTGAACTTTTCACTGTGCTCATTTGAGCATGTGACAATAAAGCTAATTCAATTCAAATGCAGAATCACCAAACATCTTTACTTATTTTCTCAAATGACCTTGTGATATAAGCCACAATACCATTTGCTTGCCTTATTGCTTGCTTCGCCTTCATGGTAGCTTTCAGTAATCTATGAGCTTTGGCACAGCAACACTTTCCAATATCTCAACAGCCCTTCTACCAACATTGATAATCTCACATAAATCCACATTATATTCCATCTGCCATGTCTTGCTTACTCACTAAGCCTGTCCAAATCCCTGCGATGCCTCTTTGCATCATCCTCCCAATGTATGTTCCCACCTAGTTTTGTGCAAACTTGGAAATTTTACATTTGATCCCCACATCCACATAGTGGATATAAAGGTAAAAGGTAAAATCACCACTGTCCTACCACACCACAGCGCTGCTGTGGTAGTTATAAAATCATTGAGAGTATACATTAAGTGAATGGCAGGTGTCTTTTCCCTAGGTTGGGGGATTCAAGACTAGGAAGCATATTTTTAGGGTGTGAGGAGAAAGATTTTAAAAAAGGCGCAAAGAGCAATTGTTTCCCACAGCGAGTGGTTTGTGTGTGGAATGAACTTCCAGAGGATATGCATACATTTGCAACATTTAGAAAACATTTGGATAAGTACGTGAATAAGAAATATTTGAGATATGGGCCAAGTGCAGGCAGGTGAGACTAATTTAGTTTGGGATTATGGTTGGCATGGACTGGTTGGACCAAAGGATCTTTTCTTGTGCTGTAAGACTGTATGATTCCACAACTTTTCCGAAGAGAATCCAAGTAGAAAGAGCTTTATTCTGGAACTAGCTGTACTTTCGGGTATGAAGCCCAAAACATTCTGCTACCTGATTAACATAGCACTAAATTTAAATAAAAATGATAAGCACTCAGCTATTTATAGATGAGAATTTCCAGACGAGTTTGGTTTCTGCTCAAACTCAGACAACTGAACCCTAATTTTCAATTCCATTGTGAAACCATTTGTAGTTTTTAACTCTTATTTAAAGCTAATTTCTATCATGAGTATTTCCCTGATAACGGCTGTCCACTGATTTGGGTGGATAGATTACCATTACCAACTCACAGAGGAAGAATCCAATGAGAATTTCACCTCCAACCAAGCATTCTGCTTAGTTTTAAAACAAGATTAGAGTGGTGCTGGAAAACCACAGCAGATCAGGCAGCATCTGAGGAGCAGGAAAATCGATGTTTAAGGCAGGGGCCCTTCATCATCAGTCATGATAAAGGATTCCTGCCCGAAACATCAATTTTCCTGCTCTTTGGATGCTGCCTGACCTGCTGTGCTTTTCCAGCACCACTCTAATCTTGATTCTGATCTCCAGCATCTGCAGTCCTCACTTTTGCTTAGTTTTAAAACAACTTAGCCCTGCTGTAAATATCCAAAATTTTATTAGGGTCTGGGATTTCTTATTTCTCAGTATTTGCTTCTTCACTTGAGGAGGATATAAGCGAATAGGGTTCATTTCAGTTGTAACAAAAAGAAAACTTAAAAGTAAATCATTTACCAACTTTACATTTTTAACAGGACATAATAAGCCATATACTTTAAGTGGATAAATAAACTTTTATGCCAATCGACGATCAAAAGTAACATTCCTGCTAAGCTGTGCAGTTTTGTGCACATGTAGCTGCTCCAAGAGTCTGCACATAGTGTTCACCGTGCCAATGCCATTCACAGCATTGATTTGTAGTTTGAGATGCTGCTGCTATGCAAAAACCTTGGAGTTCCTGCGGAAGGAAAGAAAATGAGCAAAAGTGCTGATCCAAAGATGTAAGAGCAAATGTAATCAAATCCAGTTTGATGTAGTTCATAACATTCAAGAAATCGAAAAGAGTATTAAAGAATGTTTATGAATAGAATACAAGGTCCATCAACATTTAAATTAAGGTTTTAAGTTAGAGTCCTGAATAAGAAGCTATCTTCCCCCAGTGGAGAAAAAAAACAACAGGAATGCAAGAGCATAAATGATTTGCAAAAGGAACAAAAATGATCTGAGGTAAAACATTTTTTCATATCGGGACTGTACTGCCGAGATTGCTGAATTCGGACATTCAAGAGGATGATGTATAATTATTTGGATAAAAGTAATGTTCAAAGGTAATAAGCAGCAAATTGGCAGTAGGCATTGATACTCATTTTAGGCCAAATGCCCTACTTCAGTGTCAAAACACCTTTGTGATTGTTGGTCACACAAATAATGATCTAAGATTACTAAGGTTTGAGCACAAGGAATTAAGGCAATACACTGGTATGGATTGCAAACAGAAAACACAGAATAGTAAAATAATGAATCATTATGAGATTTGCAACTGTGACCAGTGAGGTTGAGTATTTGGGCCCCAGCTGTTCAACAATGATGATGTGGATGCGGGGACCCCATGTATTATGTCCAAGTTCATGGATGACACAAAACAAGGTAGGGATGTAAGTTGTCAGGATGATGCAAAGGATTGCAAAGAGATTTGAACAGGCCAAGTAGTTGTCATGGACATGGAAATTGAAAATAATATGGCTTAATATGAGGTTATCAACATTGGTAGAAGGAATAGTGGGACAGAGTTCAGTAATTGAGCACGTACAAGGCTGAGATTGATATATTGATTTTAAAAACATGCAAGTATACAGGGACATTGCAGGAAAATGGTGCTGAGGAAGAAGATCAACTATGGTCTGAATGAATGGTGGAGTGAGCTCAAAGGGCTACTCGAATATCCTACTCTTGTTCTTATTTCTTGAGTTCTTATGTTTATGTTCTTTTTGTGGCAATAATTGAACCCATAATCATTGAAAGGGAAAGACAAGTGATACACACCCAGCAGGACTGTACAAATCCACCCATTTTCCAAAACAACATCTGAAGTCTAAAATGGATGTCATCGAATTCAATCAAGGAATAGTGTATTCCTAAATAAAGACAGTTTGCTGCAATCAAACATTGCGAGGGACACTTTACTGTTGACTTCCCTCTCGCCCTTAATATTTATTATTCAGGTTTATTCCAGGCAGCTATAGGAGTCAAAACCAACAGACTCCCAAAGATTTTTTTTATTTCAAAAATATACTTTATTCATAAAATATTTTGATGGTCTGTACAGTTGGTCATGCCATACATATGTAAACATTCAAATTCTTTGCATACAGAGATCAGAGTTTATCATTTTTATGTACAGGTCTGTACATTTATCAATCACATATCCACATCTTTAGCTGAGGCATCAGCAGAGCCCAAATGACTGCGTGGGCCCCCTGTTCTTCTTAGGCAGGCAGATGTTACATGGTGGTCTTTCCCTACCGTGCCTTGGCGGCAGCTGCCCCAAGCTTCAGCACGTCTCTCAACACATAGTCCTGGACCTTGGAATGTGCCAGTCTGCAACACTCAGTCGGGGTCAACTCTTCAGCTGGAAGATCAACAGGTTTCGGACCGCCCAGAGAGCGTCCTTCACCGAGTTGATGATCCTCCAGGCACAGTTGATGTTCGTTTCGGTGTGCGTCCCGGGCAACAGACCGTAGAGCACGGAGTCCCGTGTCATGGGATGAACCTCGACAAACAGCACTGCATTTCTCTCCAGATTTCTTCTGCGTAGGCACATTCCAGAAGGAGGTGTGTGACAGTCTCGTCCCCTCCACAGCCGCTTCGAGAGCAGCGTGCATTGCAGCTGAGAGTCCGGGCGTGCATAAAGGATCTCAAAGGCAGAGCCCTTCTCATCACCACCAAAGCCATGTCTTGGTGCTTGTTGGAAAGTTCTGGCGATGAGGCATTCTGCCAAATGGCTTTGACAGTCTGCTCAGGGAACCGCTCGATAGGATCCGCCCTCTCCTTTTCCCGAAGGGTCTCAAGGACACTACATGCTGACCACTTCCTGATGGACTTGTGGTCAAAGGTGTTTTTCTTCATAAACTTCTCCACGAAGGACAGGTGATACGGAACGGTCCAACTACTCGGAGCATTC